>NC_133622.1:70118000-70340500 GCF_048593235.1 Sminthopsis crassicaudata
CTGATGCTGAGTGAAGTGAGCAGAACCAGGAGAATGCTGTGTATAATAACAAGATTGTTTAATAATCAACTGTGATAGACATTGCTCTTCTCAGTAACACAGCGATCCAGGGCAATTCCAGTAGATTTAGAATGGAAAATGCTATCTGCATCCAGAGAAAGAGTTACGGGGATAGGTTGAATATGGATTGAAGCATGCTATTTTCAATTTTTTTCTTTCCTGTGTTTTTTCCCCTTTGTCCTAATTTTTCTTTTACAACTTGACTAAAATGGAAATATTTTAAAAAATGATTATTCATGTGAAATGGATATTAGATAGGTTTATTATCTTGGGGAAGGGAGAGGTAAGGGAGGGAGGGAGAAAATATTTGGAACACAAAGTCTTACACAAATGAGTCCAATGGCAAATTATGAAGATAATAGTTTTTATCTTGGTGACAAGCATAAACACGGCTTTATGAAATATTGCTTCACTTTACTACATGGCCAGAGGGGAATCGTAATCCCATGTCATCCTCTTTATGGATTAGCCCATCAGAACAGTGAGCAATGAAGGATGGAAAATTATAATCACTTATGATAAGAGGGATACATGTGAATAAACACTTCAAAGAGAGAAGATTCAGAATCTCATAAAACTTTACTCCAGTGATATCTAAATGCATATCTTGTGCAATAATGTGTCACTTCCTATTGGGGAAGAAATGCCTTATACTAGACAAAAGTATAAAAGAAAAGTTCTTTTCCATGTGAACAAAGTACTGAGATTCTTCAATTGATTTCAATTGTTCTGATGGTCTGGATTTTCATAACAGAAAATTAGCAGCCAAGGAAAGACAAAAATCCTGGAGCAAGACTAAAAAAAGCTGACCTGTCAGGTCCTCCTGACCTTTAGAATGCTCTTAGTCAAATTAAGCTAATCACAACAAATGTCAGCTTCCTTGTAGTCTCTAAAGTAGGATTATCTAATGGCTTGTATTAATCTCAGTGATTAGATGCTCAAGTAAAAGAGCTAAATATCCTATGCTACTTATTAGTGGCTTAATATATACATATATATACATGTACATGTGTAATATATATTATATACATATATGTACACGTATATGTACACACTCACACTGCACTGTTTATAACCAGGACATTTTTTTTCACAGATGGTTCCATTCATCTTTAATCCTTGTAAAGTGGCAAAAGGAAAAGAACACTGGAACCAAAGGGATCTAACCTGATTACCTCTAATTCTACTCCTGTGACCTTGACAATTCACTTAGTCTCTCCAAACCTAGGTTTTCTCATTCAGGAAATGACAATATATAGATTACCTGGCTTATTGAGAAAGAAAATAACTTGTCAGGGCTTTTCCTCCTCTCTCATCTCCCACTCCCAATCAGTGTTTCTGTGAATAAAAGTAAATGGCCATTGAAATTTATCACTCTCTCCAGAGAAGTTCAACAGGCACAGGTGAAGCTCATCCAAGAGCTAGAGGTAGAATGCTTTTGTTGTGTTCTACTTGAACGGAGGTGACATTACCCAGAACTATGCAATTTTTCTGGATGACTAAACCCCCTCCCCCATTTTATCTGGATGTTGTAGTGATATAAAAACACTGTCTTAGAGTCTGGTTTCTGTGGATTGAATCATTTTAAAACAGCAAGTCAACTATGTAATCGTCTATTTCCATGACACTGCCCTGTAGCCAGTCAGTCCCTCTTATCTAAATCTATTCTATAATTATTTGGAATTTATTACCATCTATAAAAAGAGTTGAAAGAGAACTCCACTTAGCAATTGAAAAAACATGTGGCCCCCTTTCTTCTCAGAATAATGTCTTTAGATGCAAAAAAAAATCGAGAAATATTGAAATACAGATATTAAAATATATATTTTTAAAATTTCATAAATTCCAGCTTAAGAATCTCCATGAGGAAGTCTTTCCTCAGCTTTGTCCATTAGAATGCAAACTCCTTGAGGTCAGAGCAGTTTTGTATTTGTTTTTGTACGTCTAACACCCACCAACTGTATATAAAAGGCACTAAATAAACATTTTAGTTAATTTGAATGGAGGTAAGTGTTAACACATTTCACAAACTTCCAGTTACTGTTAGGGAGAAATCTTTACCATCCTATACCTAGACTGGTATGGAAGCCTATTGGTAGAAGGACTGATAAAGAAAAACAGAAGTAAACTTCTTTTGGGAAGCAAAGGAGGTGTTATTATAGGACTAGTCTTGGAACCAGGAAGATGGGGGTTCAAGGGTGTTTCTGATACAGATTAACTCTGTGACCCTGGATTAGTCACTTTGACTCTAAGGCACCCAGACAGTTTTCTGAGACTTTAAGTTACAGATGACAGATTTATACTGATAAAACCACAGGGCTAAACCAATAAATAAAAAATAAATAAATAAGAAGAAAAAAGAAAAATCTTATTCTGAAGAATATAGAATACAGCTCAGGATTAGTATTAAGTCGAAATGCATGTGTCAGAGGACTGCAGAAATGTTCCCTTGGAAGTACAAAGTTGGGGGGGAAATGTTTACAGCCAATATTTCTGCTAAAGGCTTCAATTCCAAAATATATAAAGAACTGTCAGATTTTCAAGAATAGAAGTCATTCCCTGTTTGATAAAAGGTCACAGGATACAAAGAGACAATTTTCAGATGATGAAATTAAAACCATCTATAATTATATGAAAAAAATGCTCTAAATCATTATTGATTAGAGAAATGGAAATTAAAACAATCATGAGGTACCATCCCACATTTCACAGATGATAGGGAAAGATAATGATAAATGCTGGAGGGAATGTGAGAAAACCTAGAAAATGATCCAACCATTCTGGAGAGCAATTTGGAGCTATGCCAAAAATACCATAGAACTGTGTATTCCCTCTGATGCAGCAGTACCACTATTGGGTCTGCATCCCAAGGAAATCCCAAGGAAAAGGATCCATATGTGCAAAAATGTTTGTAGCAGCTCTTTTTTGTGGGGACAAAAAATTAGAAAATGAGTGGATGCCCATCAATTGAGAAATGGCTGAATAAGTTATGGTACGTGAAAGTAATGGAATATTGTTCTATAAAAATGATGAACAAACTGATTTTAGAAAGATCTGAGAAGATTTATACAAACTGATGCTGAGAAAAACAAGCAGAACCAGTAGTATTCAATAACAGCAAGATTGCACAATGATCAATTATGAAAGACTTGATTCTTCTCAGTGCAGTGATCTAAGACAATCACCATAAAATTTGGAGAGGAAATACCATCTGCAACCAGAGAGAGAACTATGGGCACTGGATGTAAATCAACACATACTATGTTCACTTTTTTTCTTTTTTTTTTTTTTTCTCTAGTGTTTTTCATTTTCATTCTGATTTTTCTCTCCCAATATGATTCATAAAGAAATGTGTTATTTTAAAAGTTATTGTACATGTATAACCAGAAAAAACAATTAAAAGCCTGTTCCCTTAAGAGAATTAATGCCTTATTAACTAGTCTTCCCCATTCCACTTTACTGGCAATACTGAATATGCTAGCATAATCAAAGGGAATGGGGGAGAGAAGAAAAGGAAGAAGAAACCATTTATTATTCTGCTATCTGTCAGGCCCTAGACTGAATACCTTGCAAATAATTTCTCATTATAACCTATGCCCAACTTCACAGATTAAGAAACTGAGGCTCTGACTTGCCTAGGTTCATGTAGCCAATGTGTTCAAAGAAAAATGTTATCTGTAGTCTTTAGATGCTGTTTGGGTAAGCAAAGCACAGAGGTTATATTTGTGAATTTGATCTTCCAGGGTTTCTGGTTTACCTGCTGATGATTCTCACTGATTTAACAATCATTTAATAAACATTTCACATTAGGTCAAATGGCTCAGAAAAGTGAAAGAATGTTTTCTTAATTATTAATTGTATTAGGATTGTATTTGACATTCATTCTACTAAAGCCAATGGGAATTTTCTCCGAATAATGTTTTGAAATGTTTTGCCCAGTCATTTTCAGTCAGGTCCAACTCTTTGTGACTCCATTTGAGATTATTATGGACTTAGAAAACTTTATTCTGTACAATTGGTGAATTTTAAGACTAGAGAGAATATTACAGATTATCTATTGCAATCCTATCATTTTACACCTGTAGTCTCCAGGGGCTGCTGCATCTTAAAGAGAGCAGGTTGTATTTCATCATCTCTGGATATGACTGGATTTGGTTGAATGGTGACTCCGTGGACTTGTCCACAGAGCTGGTGCTGAACTGGAGCTCTAGATTTCTGATCTGTGTCTTTTCACTGTTTCCCCTTCCTAACAGTGGGCAGTGGAAACATACACTTTTTTAGCCTAGGCAATATGAACATAATTCTAAAACTTTATTAATAGGGTTAAAGTTGGTACCTGTGATTTCATTCATATTCTCCATAGGAGATGAGGAAACCCCCTCTCTTGCAATGCATGTCAGCACCTTTATTACTTTTTATTAATATCTTGCTTTGAAATGTGATGTCATTTTCTTTATTGGTGGCAAGGCTAAGGAGCATGAACTCTTTTTATCAGCCACACCTCTGATTCTCAGTGGCTCTGGAATTCCATTTTTCTTTAATGCATTATTCTTGGCTATTTTTCTTCAGGGCTTCTAAATGCCCAGAATTCACTGCTCTAGCATGGAGCTTCAGAAAGTACTAGGGCCAGAGGAGTACTACTGCATCTTTAATCTTTTTTTTTTTTTTAATACACTTATCAGGATGAATTAAACTTCTAGTCTGTAGCTTTTATATGCCTGCCAAGTGAAAACTACTAAAAATGAAAGTGAGAAGGGGCACTTCTGTGATTGATTAATTTGTTGTTTTCAGACTTTGATCTTTGGAGAGAAAGCCTCACAGATAATGAGCATCACCTGGTTGTTCTTAAAAGCCCATGGTGGGAAGTGATAAGAGGACAAGATGTGGAGATTGGAGTCTCATGAATGCCCTTTTGCCTGCATGCCTCAGGAGATGGATGTAGGACTATGCCCCAAGCTTCATGGGGGGAAAGATACAGGTAGTCATAGCCCTGCCAGTACAAATCTTGGACTCTTAAGTACTTTGTAAATGGAAAAATGCAAAAGAGCTGTTAAGCAGCTCTATTAATAATGTATCCACCAGGGAACTGTGAAGAATCATTAATTAGTAGTTGCCTTGCAAAGTGCTCTGAAAATTCAACATCTTTGTTAGATGTAGTTCTTAGATGCTCTTTTGGTAAGCAATGCACAGAGGTTGTACCTGTGAATTTGACCTTCTGAGGTCTGTAGGGTCAGGGGGGTCCTGGTTATTTGCTGATAATTCTCACTGATTTAACAAGCTTTTAATAAACATTTTATGTGCACTAAGGTCTAAGCACTAGAGAAAAAGCAATTCCTGTTTTCAAGAAGCTTACAATCTGAGCAAATGTAACAAATGGGCTTTTTCTTGTCTGACTTGTCAGAGAAAAATAGAGAAAGTCAAAATGTCAAAACCTCAAAGTCTCATTCTGAAACACAGAGCCTGTACCTTGGGAGGCTAATTCTATAAACAAGACTGGCTGCTCAATAGGCCTGATTGATCCCTATTCTTTCTTGCCAGCAGTCACAGAGACTCACAGCTTAGGGAATTGCTTGGCCAGGTCAACTCTTCCTTCTTCTCTGCTAATGCTAGACATATGGATTACTTACCTTCCCCCCCCCCAAAAAAAATGCCTTTAACTAGGAAATGATCAGTAAAATGTGAAAAAAGAAAAATACAGACATTTATTTCCACTCATGTTTCTCTAAACCAAATTTATCCTTTCTCCTCTTCTCAACCCTCTTCTCAAAACTACCCTCTCACTCTATTATGCCTTCTCTGTCTATGTAAATAGCATCTGTCTTTTTGGTTCCTGAGCTTGAAATCCAGCTATGGTGCCTGATTTCTCCTATTCTCTTTCTCTTATTGTCGGTTCTGTTGATAACATGTCTCTTGCCTTTAAAGATCAGAGATCATGGATTTGGAGCTATTCAGGATATTTGGGTTCATTTAATTTAGCTTGCTCACTTTACAGTGGGATTTAAGTGATATAGCTAAGGTCACTTAGCTAATAAGTGGCAAAGGAAAGAATTGACCATGTATCCATTCCCTTCTATGTTCAGTGTGACCATTATAGTTCATGCCCTCATTATCTCTTTCTCAGACTTCTTCCTCACCCCAAATGCTGTCATTATCCCAGCATGGGCTTCTAACACCCTTAATTGTTAATTCATTAGTTTCTGGTGCTTCCAAGACTTCTGTCTCTATTCTACTGCAGGGATTTACAGAGATGCTCACACCTTAAATCACATTATATCTGGAAACTCTCCCCTTCCAAGATCCCAAACTCAGCAATTCCCATCTCCAAATAATCTCTTCTCCTTGGAATTGTATCAGTACCCAGAGGATAAAGCATTGGATGTAGAATCAGGAAGATTTGAATTTAAGTCTGACACCCTGATGTTTATTGGGTGTATAATCATGGTCTCCCTGAACTTTAGTTTCCCAATCAGTAAAAATGAGCATGGGCAGCAGTGATGGTACCAGAGAGCACAGGGCACCCGGCCGGTAGTCAGGTCTGAGTTTAAATCTGGCCTCAATCACTTAGTAGCTTGTGACTATGGTTAATCCTGTTAACCTCATTTAACTCATCTGTAAGATGATCTGGAGAAGACTATAACTATGCTTTCCTTAGTCAAGAAAACCCCAAATAGGCTCAAAAAAAATCGGACAAGATTGAAACAAATAACAACAAAATGAGTAAATAATAATCCACAGAATTTCTACTTTCTAGCTCATCTCAAAAGCTTTAGTGAAACTACTAGAAATCTGCTAACTTAAACCGTGTAATATATTTTGCAAACTTTTAAAGTGATAGAAAATGTTTTAAAATCACTTATTAGGATTGAATTTAACAAGTCACTGTTTAAACCAAAGGAAAATTTCTCAGAATAATTTTTTTTTAATGAATCAAATATATTCAGTCAAGTTCAACTCTTTTTGACTCCATTTGGGATTTTCTTGGCAAAGGCACTGAAGTGGTTTATCATTTCCATCTCTATTTTATAGATAAGAAAACTGAGGCAAATAGAATGAATTGATTTCTCCAAGGTCATTCAGTTATTAAGTTTCTGAGGCCAAATTTGAATTCAGAAAGGTGAGTTTTCCTAACTCCAGCCTCAGCACTCCACTGCACTACCTAGCAACCTTAAAATAGTTATTAAAATACTAAAAGAGGGATAACTAGCATTAGTGGTGAAGTCAGGAGGATCTGAGTTCAAATCTAGTCTCAGACACTTAACATTTCCTAGCTGTGTGACCCTGGGCAACTCACTTAACCCCAACTGTCTCAGCAAAAAATAAATTAAAAAAAAAATAAATAAATAAATAAATAACACACACATGTATATACATTATATATCTCAATTAATTTCAACACTACCAATTCCCAAGATTAAAACCTCTAAATTAGATATATGTGAGCTATTATTATCCGCTATTTCAAATTCTCAGTTCTTCTGAATATGCTTTCTCTCTTTTTTTTTTAACTTTATCATATTTTCCCTCAAATTCCTATTCTTTCGGATCATTGCCCAGCTTCTGACTTTGCTTCCCTTTATTTATTTCAGGATTAGTCCTGAAACAGCACAGTGGCACCTAGGGGAGTGCGAATAGGTCTTTTCCCTAGGACTTCAACATTCTGAAGGGAAATTTCCATTTCATAGCTTATTTCCTCACCTAGTCTTGCATGGCAAGGACCCATCATTATGGTGCCTCTTTCACAGGGCTCACTCTCATGTTTCTCTCTGTTTCCTACAGGAGATCAGTGACTCATGGCTGGGTAAGGGGCACAGGACACATTCTCTCAGTGATGGGTTATCCTTTCCACCAGTGAAAGTAGAAGTCCTGGAAGGCAGATGACCCTTGTGCTTGACCTTTATGCCTCTTTATCCAACACTGAATTCATCCCACAGGGCTCAAGAATTCCTTGTTAAGACTCTGCCCTATAATCAATCATTTAAAAAAGTCCTGTCTTACCCTTAGGAAACCCTTGTCCTTTTATCTTCCTACTACTCCTGTCTTGCTAATCTTCAAACCTGCTGCTTCAGTGGCTCCCTAGGGCCTACAGAATAAAATCAATTTCTTTTTTTAATTTAAGAAATTATATATATATATATATTGATAAAATAACTTTTATCAATAAAAGTCAACAAGAAAATTATATAAAGTAGAGATTTACTATAAGAAGTCATGAATATTTCTCTCCCTTGGTAATCCAATTCATGGAGGTCCCTCCTTTTCTCCCTCTTTCCCTCTTTCTCCATCTCTGTCTGTCTTTCTGTCTCTCTGTGGGAGGGAAGGAGAAAGGGAGAAAGAGAGAGAGAGAGAAGGAAATGAAAAGGGAGAGGAAAGGGAGAGGGGGAAAAAGAGAGGAAAGGGAAGTGAAGAAAGATGGAAGGAGAGAGTATGAACATATATAGAGATGTAAATATAAATAGGTATTAATATATAAATATAAAAGATAATAGATGTAGACATGTTCATTTAGATAAATCTACATAAGACATATAGAAATATATGTGTATAGACATTTAAAAAGACATAACAATAGATATATAGCTACATCTATCTATACAAACATCTATGGAGACCTAGATGTAGAAAGATACATCTATGTTTATATAGACATCTATATGTCTGCAGATTTAAATGTATGTAAATTTATCTTTACATCATCCTTGAACTTCTTTCAACCAAATCTATACTATAGATACATCATTTCATTTATATCTATTCTGTTTGTGATTCATTTCCTGTCTCCTTCCTATATTTCCTTTTATCTCTTTTCTTTCATTTTTGGTCAATACTACCTTCTTTGTGATTGTGCTTTTTTCCTTGTTTCTTTTAGCAAGACTCACATAATCTTACATTTCAAAGTGTGCAGTAAATAACAAAGCTCTTGACACAATTACATAAACGCTGCCTCTGAAGAGAGAGAGAGGGCACATAGTTTTTGAAACAAGGGTCAAGAGTAGAATTGAGGGGGAGGAAACTTGGATACTATGAGAATCAGCTGAAGGAAAATTTCTAATGTATGTAAAAGCACCACATTCCTGCTCAGAAAGGATAAAAACAAATCTAGAAGGCAATCCTTATTTACCCTTCAGGCTTTGCCATTAGAGAACTCTGCCAAATTCTGATCTTTGAATTTTTCAAAGGAAACTCGAGATGGTACAGAATGAAGCAACAGCAGCAATTCAAAGAATAGAAAATAGATCCTGTGAGGAAAGGTTAAGGAGTTAATTTAGTTTGGATGAGAAGACCAACAGGGCTTTAATAACTACTTTAACTCATATTTTCCCCTAGAGTTCTGTGTGTATATATAAATGCACACATATATGTGGATGTATTATATACATTCACATACACAAATGCCTATTTGTGTGTGTGTGTGTGTGTGTGTGTGTGTGTGTGTATCCAAGGGCCTACTTATCTTGAAGGAAAGACTTGTCACCAGTTTAATTTTTCAGTTACTCTTGAAGTTACAGAAGGGAAGAAAAAGGAACAAGTGTTTAAGTGCCTAACATATGCCAAGAACTATACTAAGTACTTTATTAATACATCTCATTTAATCCTTACAGCAACCCCAAGAGGTAGGTGTATTAAGCCCATTTTACAGTTGAGGAAACTGAGACAAGCAGTGGTTAAGTGCCTTGCCCAGGGTCACTCAGATGATAAATATCTAAGGCCAGATTTGAACTCAAAGTCTTCCAGGACTCTCTGGACCATGCAACCTCCCTGTCCCTCAACAGAGAGGTTGGAATCTGCACTTTGCTATATATCTACAGAAGATAAATTAAAGAATCAAAGTTTACTTGCTTTGAGAGAGGTTGGTAAGATATAAAACTAGTACTTTGAAGTGAATGGGATTGTTTTTGAAATAACCAATGAAAATAAAAGACAGCAATAAAACTTTCAAAATTAAATCAGACTAATATGTTATTGAGCATGGGGGCACTGACCATAAAAGCAGGTGATGTCCCATGGATCCCTGAAAAGTTTTAAAAATCTACAACTTATCAACAAGTAAAACCAAAAAAAAAAAATAAAAATGTAACTTTTTCTAAATATTTCAGGCACTTCTCATGTTCAGAAAAGAAGGAAGGAAAGAAGCATTTAGTAATGCCGACTGTGTACCAAGATTTTCTGCTAGGTATTTGATAAATATTCTCTCACAGTAACCCTGTAAGGTCAGTGCTCTTGCTATATTCATTTTATAGCTGAGGAAACTGAGGGAGACATCAATGAAGTGATTTGCCCAGGATTATGCAGTTATTGAGCGTCTGAGGCTATATTTGAACTTAGACCTTCCTAATTCCACCCTTAGCATGCTATTTCCTATACTACCTAGCTTCTGGGGTTTCATCAGACTAAAGAATAAGGGCCCAAGAAAGTCGGCCAACAATTACTTCATTTTACATATTGGTGTTTCTCCTTCATTCTCAAATTAAAACAACAATATATAAAGAGAAACTGGAATCTACAGTGATAAAGGGACTATCTGAAGAACATTATTAGCTAATCCAAGGGAGAGAAGGGAGAATGACTCAAAGTCCAGGAAAATACTCTTCATATTATGCTCTGTGGCTTTTAGCTATTATGCAATAAATTCTCTTGTTTTACAGATGACAACAGTGAAAACCACACTGAAGCAGCATAACATGCAGAACCTCCAGGCTGTGTAAAAGAGGAGCCATGATTGGTGCTTCTAAATTCAGTGGGTACAGAGGCCCAAAATACAAGGCTTCTCATTCTGTTTTCCAAGTGTCCAAAAAATAAAAAAGAATGAATGAAGAAATCTCAAAGTTGGGACTATCTTCCAATTCTTTGGTAAAAGTTCTACAAAAGTTCTGATTCTACTATTTCCTTTTTTAAAATATAGAAAAAAATTACATGATAACTTTTATATGTATTATATATATATTTATGTATAATCATATTTTTTCTATTCTATTGTTAGAGAAATACTTGTTTTATTAAGTTCAGAACAAAAATGTAAAATTAAAAGGATAAAGATAGAAAAATATAGGTAATGTGTAATGTCCGGACTAGCTTTCTGGAGGATCTCTGGACAGTCCTTGATCTTAGATAGAAAAGTAATGAAGGCAGGAGAGCTACCAGGAGGATGGTCAAGGATGGAGTGTGGAGTCTTTTTTGTGTCTGTGTCTGAGTCTCTGAGTCTGAGATCCATCCTGAGCACACACACACACTCTCTCCTCTCCAGTCCTCTCAGCCCTTAAATACATTAGTACAATTACATCACTATAACACACTGAGCATGTGCCCACTGTAGAACCATTCCATCACCATATCACACTAAGTATCTGTGAACTAGAGAACCATTATCTCATCAATAAAACTGAGAAAACAGCCTGCTGTAAGTATCCTTGCTTCAAGGATACCTTTCCCAGAGTTCCCCCACTATCTACAGTCCTCTACAATAATGCAGACACCAGCATTTTCTAAAATAAATTTTCTTTGTAATAACATTGAGTCTTTAAATAGTGATTTATGAAGAATCTTTTTTCATTCTGACCATCTCAGGTAGAATCAGAATGAGATAGATTTAGAGTTAGAAGTCACCATAGGGTGGGAAATCCAACCTTTTTCTTTTACAGATGAGAAAACTGAGAAATCAGAAATAACGTGTACACGGTCATATATAAGAAGTAATTAGCTATGCTAGGCTATGAACCTGAGCCCTTGAGCTCAACTTAGTGCTCCAATATCCCCATTTTACAGATGAGGATAGAGAAATCTCTAATATCACAGAGTGGACAAGCATCAGAAGAGGGATTTAAATCCAAGTCTTCTAAAATCTGTTCTTTCCCCAACATTATACCTCCCACATCTCTCTGTCTCCCTGTTTCTCTATCTGAATCTCTGTGTCTTATCTCTCTGTATCTATGTGTCTGCTCTCTCTGATTCTGTCTCTCTGTCTCTTTCTTTGACTTCATCTCTGTCTCTGTCTCTCAGACTCTGTCTCTTTCTATGACTTCATCTCTCTCTGTCTCTTTCTGATTCTGACTATCTCAGAGTCTCTCTGTTTCTGTCTCTGACTCTGTCTCTCTAACACTTCATCTCTCTTTGTGATTCTGACAATCTCTGTGTCTCTCTGTCTCTTTCTTTGCACTGTCTCTCTAAGACTTCATCTCTCTCTGCTTTCTCTGTCTCTGTGTCCATCTCTCAGACTCTGTCTCTTGCTGATTCTGTCAGTGTCTGTGTCATGTCAATCTTTCTCTGCTGTCTCTCTATGACTCTTCAGCTCTCTCTGCCTCTTTCTGATTCTGACTCTCTATCTCTGTCTCTTTCTTTGACTGTCTCTCTAAGACAATCTCTCTCTGTCTCTATGTCCTTCTCTCTTTTAGACTCTTTGTCTCTTTTTGATTCTGTCAATCTCTGTCTGTGTCAGTCTTTCCCTGATTCTATCTCTCTTTGACTCTTCATCTGTCTCTGTCTGATGAACTCATTTTTCTATGGTCTTTTGTGTCTCCAAACCATAAAGTGAAAATAGCCTACTCTTTGCACAAAGTGAGATATATAAGATATTCCTTAAGCAATGAATGTCAAAATGATCCCCTCACATAATTGTGGGGGAAAATCAGCCAGACAGGAAAGAGGACACAGATATCATGCTAAACATGGAAAAATTTTTTTTTTCTTGAATATGTGAATGTAACTGTGTTTTTTTTTGTGTGCACTGAACTTGACCTGTTACCTCACTGGTATTAACAACTCCCAAGGGAAAAAATCTTTCAACTAAAGTAGATCAGCACTTAATCTGCAATTGGAAATGCCTAAGGGTTGTTGTTGTTCTTAGTCTTTCTTTTAATGATGTACTGACTTGCTCTTAAATTGGATTTAAGGCATCAGTATCACAGAGCATTCAAGTTCAGGAAGACTAAATCAGGGTATTGATGAAGGACCCTGCAGAGGAACTGGATGACCTTGGGGTCTTTGATGTGTGACCAAGCATTTGCTTCATGGCCACTGGGAAAATTATTCAAATTCAGCCATTCTGTTAGGGGAAGTTTCCATGTGGGGTAGACATTCCCCTAATTTATCAATTGTTTTGAGACCTGTCAGTTATCTTCAACTTAGTTTAGCCAATCCACCCAGAAGATATTACCAAGATGTGCATGCTAGAGGCTTCTTGAAGTCACAGATTAGAGTTAAATGAAGGTGGATGCCAAAGGTGGAAGAACAGCCCTGGAAAGGGCTTGGAAAGCCCTCCTAGCAGAGGTACTAATCCTCCCTGACCACCCCAATACCATATCACCATCTATTGCACAGTTCATATTGAATACTTTGAATTTTTACAGTAATCTCCAACTCAACATGTTCAAACTAAGCTAAGTATGTTTTCCTCAAACTTACTCAAACTCTTCCAATGTGAGGAATGATAAAGAAACAGAATGAATAAGACTTGGCAATTTTGGGGATACATGGGGTAAGAGATACTGTGTGGTGGAGGATGACATTGAGGTAGGAAAACTGCCTGTGGATAATGAGAAGAAAAACAATTTGGGCAGCAGAGAGGGATGAGATGACATTCAAAGTCAGATCTTTGCTACATTACTTTGAAACATAGCTGGGATCTATGAATTTAAAAAAAAAATCATATTTTAATATAATTAGCTTCTTGTGCAATCTTGTATAGTTTCTTTTTTGCATTTAGAAGTATTAATTTGAGTAGATGGTTGCAGGGTTTTACCAGGCAACCCAAGAATACTCATGGCACACAAAAAGCTGAAGAATTCTGTTCTCAAGTCTCTGTAATTGTCTGGCTTTATTAAAATCATTTCACCTAGATTTTAAGGTTTGTTTTTCCATCAGAAAAAGAAAATAAAAATATAAACTAAGCAGACAAAACAACACTAGATAATTATAATAGCTAGTTATAGTCTAAAGATTTACGTAAATTAAAAACAAAACTTTACTAACTTATCAAAAGTAACTATATATACACAATATTGACAATGTGGTATGGTGGGTAAAATCCTAAAGCTGAAATCAGGAAGACTTACATTCAGATGCTCCTTAGAATGTTTATCACCAGCATGATAATGGGCAGGTCATAAAACATCTCTGTCCTATGCTTTCTTTAACAGTTTTATTTTTTTTTTTAAGGGAAACAATACCTATAGTACTGATTTTGCAGGCTTTATGAGGTCAATAAAATTATACCTGTAAAATGTTTGGTAAAATTTAAATGTTTATATAGAAATAGCAGTATCACTATTAATTACTACCACCATCACTATGAAGCTAATTCCTTAAACACAATTATCCTGTCCCTCACTAAATTATTCATCATAACTGAGAAATAGATAAACTTATATAAATATTTGTAAATTTTTAAAAAAAAAATCAGTGTAAAATCCTTAGGCAACCTTTAAAGATCAACTTTCATTTCTTATAAATGTCTTAGGAAATGTTTATGAGACTTCTAACATGGAGAAGGGAGACCACTTTTCATTTCAATAGAGTTAATAGGACATCTTTGAGAAAAATCACTGTGGAGGCAAGGTCAGAAGAGCAGAATGTAAATCTGAGACCACAATATTGTCAAGCCTTCAAGTTGGATTTTTGCCAGGTCTAATGGTTTCCAGTCTTCAGTATGATTCAAATTCCATTATCAAAACTGCCTATTTCTTTCCTCTAGCCATTTGCTAATGTAGGAGGAGGAGGAGTAGAATTGGTAAGTGTCCAACAGTTAATTTTTTTTTTAAACAAAATATAAGGGGCAGCTGGATAGAGCACCAGCCTTGAAGTCAGGAGGACTTGAGTTCAAATTTGGCCTCAGACACTTAATGCTTCCTAGTTGTGTCAAGTCACTTAACCCCAATTGCTTCAGCAACTACACACACACACACATACACACACACACACACACACACACACATATATAATTTCTCCAAATTTCAATTGTTAATTTAAGCAATGGAAAAGCTACCAATGTAATTCTTCTTAGGAGGAAGTCTTCATGCTATAGCTACAGAAACTTAATCAAAGGAGCTCAACAATGTTTAGCATATCCCTGATGTAAAAGAAGGAAAATAAATCATATGAAACTGAAGATTATCAGTGGCTGGGTATGTGATGCTATTACAAAAAAGTCAGCAAGATGTAAAGGGAACAGTCCTAGACTGTAATCACAAGACTTGAGTAGAAAGCACTTAATAAATGCTTGTTGAATATTAACTGTGTTTCCACGTACAAACAACAGAACATATCTCAACCCTGCTGCCTTGAGGACTCATGTGATTATTTAGTTTGCCGCTTTTCAATGTTCATAACAGCACAAATGCTCTTAATTGGAAGCACTTCATCAACATGAGTGCCTATTAAAATGGCTTACAGAGACTTTTTCTGCGTCCTCTTTTAATGTCTGATAAATGCTAAAGACTTTTAATTATCAGGTACTATATCTTAGATCTAGCTTCTTGTTGATCATTGCCTTTGGGACATCGTACAATACAGACTCATTTCAAACTTCCAACCTGACTTCTTGGGTTTGGGCTTCTGGGATTGAAACATCTACTTAAGTTGATAGATGACTGTATCTATGGAGAAGCTGTCCATGACCATATTGTTTCAACTACACTACCTTCTTTTGCTTTTCCTGCTCCATGCCAATTTGCTCCGTTTGCTACAGTTACTATAAGCTACTGCCTACTATCTCCTGTCTTAATTAGTCACTTAGTCTTTGTTGATTTTCATTAGCCTCCTGTCAAGGCTATAGACTTCTGTGTTGATACTTGTAATCTTGCTTCAGTAAAAATTATTCTAAAAAAGAAAAGCAAGTGGAATCTTGCTCATGCCTGTTTAATTCATCCATTTATTAGGATACATTTTCATAGTTGAAATACCAATCTGATAACTAGACTTACATGAAAGCAAGGCAAACTCTTCAGTCTAGACTCTATGGTCCTCTACAATCTGCTTATGTATCCATTTTTCTATTCTTATACTTTATATCTCTCTCAATAATTTACCACTTGAATCCTCCACTGCAACAAAACTATTTCCTGAACATTCTTAAAACTTAATATTTGTTTGACTGCTTTTGTATCTTTTCCTTCACTTGGAATTCCCTAATCTCCTTTATGTTTACTTCACAGAGGTTTTCTACTTATTTGCATTTTAGGATTACTTGTCTATCCTCTTCAGAGAAGGATGAAATCCTATAATGTCAAAGTTGGAAGAAACAATTAGAGTTAATCTAATCCCCTATTTGAAAGATAGACACCTTTTAACATACTAACCACTTAATGTTTAATATTAACCAGCTTATAAATTCATTGAGTTTGTACCAGATTATAAATTCATTGAGATCAGAGACTATACCTTATGATTTCTTGCACCTCCATCACCCTTTTAAAAAATCTGTGACAGTGTGAGTTCTTCTTCCACAATACAGTTAATTACCACTTTCAGCATTTATAGAATGTTTCATAAGTTACTCTAGTCAAAATCTGTCATAACTTGATGGCTAAATTCCTGGCAATGTGCTTCTTGCAACTCAACTAGGTTAGACTTTGAAAGATTATCTTGTACTGCTGTTACTTGACACCTTGGTAAGAAATGCCAAAACTTGAGCTTCACTGAAATAGCCTTCAATAGTCCAGAGATATCTTTATGCCATAATGAGACCCAGAAAAAAGGCAGTATTAAAGTGTATTACAATATGCTACTAATGAAGACTAGGAAACTACTTTGAGAGAATGAATAGTTGCAAATACTTGTAACTTGTTATATTATAATATATGTATATATATATATAATATAAACATATTACTAGCTGTAAACAATTAATTCTATATGTCTTGACATCTGTTTAAAGATTATCTTACAATGGCCAACAATAGTTGCGAGCCAAAGATCAAAGCATTTGAGTGTGTAAAACTTGGAAACCATGGGAGTTCACTATTAAAATTCCCACAGTTTACAAGTTTTACACACTTAAAAGCTTTGAACTATCAGAGATCATGTATTAAAAATAACCAAGGGCTCTGAAGGAGCTTTGATTTAAAGAAATATCTTGTCTTTGTAGCCACTCCCTGCCAAGTTATTAAAGTCAAAATCAGCTAAATTATAAACAATTCATACCCTATTATAGGCAAATGTCCAAGTTACTTAGTTTGGGGAGACTGCACATAGTTTTCATAAGCATATTGTTAAGGCACAGCAGCAAATTTGAACTGAGACACACTAGACAAATATTTTACTCTTGTCATGACTTCTCTCTCTTTCTTTCCTTCCCAGCGTCAGCCCTCCCAACATCCTGAGTTTAGTAAAGCAGCTATTTTATATCCCCTGCAACTATTCTGCATGGTAACACTTGAAATGCTTCTACCATTTTCCAAACAGATGGCTATCAGGAAGTGTTCAAAGTTTTACTCAGAATCAATTCCGGTAATTGCTAAAAGGTAACTTTTGCGTGTATGTGCATGAATATAACATAGACTGTTCTGATGCTTTCACTCAAGCAGAACCAAGAGAATTTAAAGGACATTCAGTTTTGTCCTTTTGGTTATACTTATTAATCTCATGTCAGTCATTTTGTGCCGACTGTTTTGCTAAACTCAGTAAGATACAAAAGTTACAACAATTAAGTGGGAAAGCATTTTGAGCTTTTTTCCTTCTACTATCCTTGAATTGCCAAAAGATTTTTTTCCTGTATCTCATTAACAATTCTCAGTAGGTAGAATCAGGTTAATGCACAGGACAATTAGATTCATGGAATCCTTTTGACACTCGATTCTTTTTCTCTGCTTTTAAGCCCTGTATATATCCCATATTGGTTTTCTACATTCAGGTTCCTTATATACTTAAATTTTGGGGTACCTTTTGATCTCATTTAGGGGTACAACTACCTTTGGATTCTGGAAGAAACTGGAATCAAAAATTGTTCTATCCAGTGTTTTGGCTCCCTATCCTTTCCCATAGGGCCTGCCCAAATTTTAATCATAGACCACCATGAAATGAAATTGGATTTTGTTAGCCAGCCATCTGCCTGTAATTTTCTAATTTATTTTTTAGAACTTTTTTTCTTTGAATCTAAGAAAACAATTTGTGACGAGAAGCTGGCGAAGTAATTTTTGATGGTCTTAGAACATTCATATTAAAAAAATAGATTATGTCTCTTCCGTCACCAGGGTGTCCATGGGCCTCTCCATTGCAACGGGAGAAGAAAGTACATTATAGTGTAGAACAATCTATATGTCATGGCACTTTTCATTTCTTATCTTGCCTTTGCAATTCAGACTTTCATGAAAATGGATGTGAGGCAAGGACACAAATTATAGTATCAAGAGAGGACAGAGGAGCAGTTACTATAGTTTGATGGCTGGCAAAAGGTACTTCACTTAGAGACTTTTGAATGAAAAGCCAACATTACTCCATGAACTGGTTTACATAGAACCAATGAAAGCATAGGTAACTTTGTTTGGAAAATAGTGAGCTATAGGGAGGGGAATCTCCTCTTTCTTTAAAAATATGAATCTGATATTGGAGGGAGGGGAATGAAATTTTTTGCTCATTCTTCTCCTGAATTGTAGGTGTATGCGGATGTGCAATGTTTTCCATGCAAAGAAAATCCAGAGTGGGGAGGAAGGGATGACTAAGAAAATTTATATATAAGGAACCAGAATATAGAAAATCAATGTGGGCTATATACAGGGTTTGAAGGCAGAGAAAAAGGATTGGGTGCATGTATTAGAGTCAAAAGAATTCCATGAATCTTATTGTCCTATGCATTAACCTGATTCTACCAGCTGAGAATTGTTAATGAGATACAGGAAAACAATCTTTTGGCAATTCAAGGATAGTGGAAGGAAGAAAGCCCCTTAATTGTTGTTACTTTTTTATCTTACTGAGCTTAGCAAAACAGTCAGCACAAAACTATTTCGTTCCTATTTCTGTGTAATTAAAATCCTTTGCTACTGTAACATTCTTAATTATCTGGATTTCTGAAAGTATTTGTAAGTGGCCTGAAAGAGTCAATGATTTCATGGGATGGGGGCTCAGAGTTAATCAAAGGTAGCATATTGCACATTTTAATGTTTTAAGCAACATTCCGTTTTATTCCTTTTGTTAAGTTGGTATTGGGACAGAGAGAAAGGGATTGATCAAAATTACCTTAGTTCTGCCTCTGGCAGCTGGCAGTTTGTGGCAGAGAACAGACCAAACCAAACCTTTATAAGCTGAATATTTTCTAGTGTTTTGGGGAAAAAAGCATCTCGGGAAAAGGCTACTATTTACACATGCTTTAGCATTTAACTAATTTGGATTGGGCAGGTAGCTTAAGCAGGTTAGCAACAATTGGCCATTTCAGATACTGCATTTAACTAACTAAACTCCCTTACTGTATAATTAACTTCATGATTCCCTGTCTTTCTTGGTCTTAAGAAAGGTAGCACTAAAGCCACACAAGAAAAGGACCCTATGTGGGATCAGTGTCAAATGTATAGTTACCAAGGATATGTATGAGATGTAGATAAAGGATAGCTTCAGAGAGATGTTTGAGTGGAGTTGAAATTGGGTGGGAACTACATACATGTGCCAATGGTATCTCTAAGATGTCAAAGAAATTAGGGGAAGTTCATTAATACTTTGAGCAGGCATCCTATGCATGATTTATGGAAGGACATGGGCAGGAGTCACACAAGCTGAAAAGGCATGGTAGATATGATCTCTTCTGCTTGAAATAATAATGACATTTATTTCCCTCCAAGTTCTGGAGTATAATTGGCAGCATCTGTACCTAGTTCTAGGCCCACAGACCAAGAATAATATCAAGGTAGGAATAAGAAGGGATAAGGAAGGTGTTCTTTCATTTCCATAATCAATCAAATATTCAAATATTGTTTCTGGAGTGTTTTGCAGTGTTCATGGTACAATAAGTAGTCTTTTTTATCTATCTATCCATTCATTCATTCATTTATTTATCTATTTATCTATCTATTTATTTATTTATTCATCTATCTATTTATTTATTCATTTCTTTGTTTGTTTGTTTATTTATTCATTCATTCATTCATTTATACATTTATTTATTCATTCATTCATTTATTTATTTATTTACTTATTTACTTATTTATTTTGCTGAGGCAGTTGGGGTTAAGTGACTAGCCCAGGGTCACACAGCTAGGAAATGAGTTCGCCAGATTTGAACTCAGGCCCTCCTGACTCTAGGGCTGATACTCTATCCGCTGCACCACCTAGCTGCCCCTAGTAGTCTTTTTTAAAGGAAAAGTATATAGTGTTTATCTTAGAGAGTTTCCATTCTAGTATTTACATGAATTAACTTTTTAAAAGTAGTATGGTACTTGGAATGGTATAGAAAGGTCTCGTGGAGGAGATGCCATATAAACTGGTCTTTGTAGTTTTTCTTACTTTCTTCTGTCAGTCACCAATTCACCCACTTATTCACGTTAGGGACTCCCTCACTTGTAACACCCCATGAATTTTATGTATTGTCAATTCCAACTAATAAGAAATGATGATACTAGTAAAAATAGCCAACATTTGTGTAAAGCTTAATATATGACAAGTATATATGCTAATATATGTATATATATATATATATATATATACATATATCTCTGTGTGTATATATATATATATATATATATATACATATATATATATATATATATATATGCTAAGTGCTTTACAAATATTATCTGCTATGATCCTAAGAGGTAGAAGCTATTGTTATACCCATTTTATAGTTAAAGAAACTGAGGCAGACAGTGTTTAAGTCACTTACATGGCTAATAAATGTAAGGTCTTCCTGACTTCAAGCCCAGAACTCTGAACTGTCTCAGCTAGAGAGAAATACTTCACTTGAGACCATCAAAAGAGTTGTATAAGACTTGTATCAGTAAACCAATCAATTAATAACCATAGACGCCAAACATAAATAACTGCAATAGCATTCTTCCAGATGTTTTCTTAAAGAAAATTGGATACTTTTCCAAAACAAGTATAGAGGGAGACATAGTCATAGTCTGTAAGCATACTCAACTTTGGTCCATTCATCAAAAATGGGATATACTATAAATCGTAACAATCTATTATAAAGAGTTTAAGTATAGATGAAGATGGAAGAAGACAGTTTATAGAGGGAATAGCAAGTTTATAGAAGGGAGCAAGAGAAAACAATGGCTGTAGAGCAACTTTTCTGGACTGAGCTCTGAGGGATGAAGCATACTTGTTATTAGATGAAAGAAAGATTTGAAAGTGATAAAAACTAACTAGATTCAGGATGGCTGGCACCCAAGTTGAGTTTCAATAGTTGTGTTTTCATTAAAAAAAGTTGGTACTACTTCAACAACAATACTGTATGGGGATGTATTCTGATGGAAGTGGAAATCTTCAACATAAAGAAGATCCAACTCACTTCCAGTTGATCAATGATGGACAGAGGTAGCTGCACCCAGAGAAGAAACACTGGGAGGGGAATGAAAATTGTTAGCACTAATATCTGTCTGCCCAGGTTGCATGTACCTTCGGATTCTAATGTTTAGTGTGCAACAAGAAAATGATATTCGCACACATGTATTGTACCTAGACTATATTGTAACACATGTAAAATGTATGGTATTGCCTGTCGTCGGGGGGAGGGAATAGAGGGAGGGGGGGGTAATTTGGAAAAATGAATACAAGGGATAATATTATAAAATATATATATATAATAAAAAAAAAAGTTGGTACTATGTGGTGTTCATCCAAATATGCTTCTTTAGAGAAAGGTGAGTAAATCAATAGAGGGAGAATTTCATTTTATACCTAAAATAATAAATGACACTTTGCAAGATACATTGAAGACATACTGCCAAGCAATAGAAAAGACAATTCAGTTACTATATCTAATTATCCCAAAGAATAAATTACATAAAAACATTTAGCAGGCTGTAGGCAAGTGAACTGAGATCACGCCTGGGAATTAGAATTAATTCTGACTCTCAACAATGTAGAAACATATAGCCAAAAAGCTTACTCAAAATTTTAGGCTCTTATGTTTTTTTTCTATAAAATGTCTATGTGAAATTCTGTCATTAGGTAATTACTTATAAGTTGATTAGGGAGACTTAACAAAATAAGACTTGTATCAATAAAAGAATCAATTAAAAATCATAGATGCCAAACATAAATGATTGTAATAGTATCCTTCCAGATGGTTTTTAAAAGAAAATTGGATGAACAACTATTTTTCCAAAGTTACGGCACATCTATGTGCTTTTAATGAAATAATACTAACTAGATAAAGTTGGCCATAAATAAAAACAATTTTTCTTTGGGGAGGTGAACAAGTAAATAAAAAAGAAGATAGCATAATTTTCATCAATTAAAATTGAAATATACACTTGAGTTTTTCAGTTGCTATGTAGAATATATTACTTTTTTCCCCTCCAACTAATAGAGGATCAAGCAATTTTAAGTTGCTATATAGAATGCTACTTTTTCCCTCCAATTATTAGAGGATCAAACAATTATGTCTATTTTAGTACCTAATGCATTAACATAGACAATTAATTGTCTTTCCGTGAATTGAGGGCACAGACTACACCATTATGTCTTTCTTTCATCAGTACCTAGTACAGCGTCTCTCAAGGGAATATTCATTCAATGATTATTTCTTTAGAAAGCTTCATATAGCATTACTATATTAAAAACAAACACTATTACCAACACCAAAAGGGCTAAGTCTTCTATAAACTTAGATTGACTGTTGGACAATAGACATGCAGTTCATGGTTGGGCCAAAACTAGAAGCCTTCCAAGCGCTATAGCACTTGTCAGCACTTGTATGTCAGCACTAAGTGCCCATGTCACTTCTATTTCATAATGAAGCAGCAGAGCAGGATTATAGTGTGGAATTTATCATTAAACACAGACTATAAATCAGCAACCTCTAGGTTTTTGCCTAAATGATCAAAATACTAGATTTTCACTTTTTGAGAATAGGGAACTTTATCTCAAAGGTTCTGGTACAGTGGCATCTATATAATTGATTCCTAGTAAACATTTCTTGACTGACTGGATGGACTGATTTAATGTAGTCATAATCTATAAGCATACTCAACTTCGGTCCATTCACCAAAAATGAGGTATACTATAAATCAAAATGATCTCTTATAAAAAAAAAAATTAACAGCTATATCCCATAAAAAAAGGATCTAGGCAAAACTCCCCTTTTCTCCCGTGACTTGCAATTTATTAAAAAAAACAGTGTTTATCATATTAAATCCTTCCTATATGCATTTTCCTTCAAATTTGTAAACCCAAATCTGCTGACCTGCTGAATAAAGATTTTATTTAATAGAAAATTACATCTTACTCTTAAACTACCTCTTGCTTTTACCAACATAAATTTGGGTGCGGCCTATTTCCTTTCATTATTTCAATTCTGTACCTAATTTAATAACATGTATAATAAAATGATGAAATCACTCAGCCATAAATATTCATCTTAGTCTGCCCTCAGACAATCATTACATTCCAGTAATAGTTTGTTCAAATATTAAAGTAAAAATCTTTTAAAAACACTCTGAGTTTTTAGTTCCAATATTTATACCTTGAATAATTATTAGTATTCACTCACTTATAAATGAGATCTAGATAATTATAAGGGATGGATAATAGTGTGTTTAAATTATTAGTTATTAATATTTATAATGGATTACAGAAGAGACATAATGCTATCTATTGTATTCTAAAGCTCACTGCTTATTTACTTTTTGGAAATTTCCCTTTTCTTTTTTTTACACAAGCTGGCAGCTGATTAGCTAGGCACATAATGGGTTACTCTCTGCAGACAAACAAAAATATAACAATTATCTTTTTGGCACTAACAAGGCAGACCATTTTATTTGCTTCATATACCAACATTTACTTTGTCCTTATTTTTTCTAAAAATAAGATGTCTTATGAGAGTTTCAGTGAAATATATCTAAAATCCAGAGATATAATGAGTTCTATGTAAAAGTTATCTTAAGACACAGACAAACATATAAACAGGCACAGAAGAAATGGATGGAGGGAGGGAGAGGGAGAGGGAAAAAGAGAGGGAGAGGGAAATGCAGAAGAAGGAAAAAAGAGGAAGAGGATGAAGAAGAGATGGGGCAAGAGAGAGGACGACAGAGGAGAGAGAGGGAGGGAGGGAAGGAAGAAAGAGAAGGGGGAGAAGGAAAGGGAGAGACAGAGAGAAAAAGAAGAGAAAAAGGGGAAAGAGAGGTGGAAGAGAAAGAGAACAGGGGGAGTGAGAGACAGAAAGACAAAGAGAGGGAGAGGGAGAGAGAGAGAGGGAGAGGGAGAGAGGGAAAGGGAGAGAGAGAGAGGGAGAGGGAGAGAGGGAGAGGGAGAGAAGGAGAGGGAGAGAGAGAGAGGGAGAGGGAGAGAGGGAGAGGGAGAGAAGGAGAGGGAGAGAGAGAGAGGGAGAGGGAGAGAAGGAGAGGGAGAGAGAGGGAGGGAGGGAGGGAGGGAGGGAGAGAGAGAGAGAGAGAGAGAGAGAGAGAGAGAGAGAGAGAGAGAGAGAGAGAGAGAGAGAGAGAGAGAGAGAGAGAGAGAGAATGAACGAACGAACAGGGGAGAGGGGGAGACTGAAAAAGAAAGAGAGGGGGGGGGGGAGTAAGAGAGGAGGGGGAGAGGGAGAGAGAGACAGAGACAGAAACAGAGAAAGAGAGAGAGAGAGAGAGTAAAGCAGAAAAAGATAAATAGACACAGAGAAAGGAACAGAGGAAGAAAGACAGATAAACAGACAGAGGGGAAAAGGAGGGGGGCAGAAGAAGGAAAAGAGAGAGGGGAGAGGAAGGGAGAGAGCAAGAACAAGTACTCCTGCTCCCAGGATTTAAAGACCAAAATTATAATAAAGTACTTTTATTCCCAGGTCAACAATAATAAGAAATTTGCCATCAATTTGTACTGGGGAGAACTATTGGCTCAACTAAAATATGGCCCTCACCTGTGGTACTCTTTTTCCTTTTTTTAAAAACGAATTCTCATTAGCTAGTTGCTACAGAGACAGAATGACATTGTTGGTCTTGGGATCAAGAAGGCTTGGGTTGAAAGTCCTGATTTTGACATGTAAGTGTCCAAATGGTATGGACACTCTCCCACTGATGAGGAAAGCAGGTGAAACTTTGTCCACAATCAAAGACTTCCTAGCTCCAGAGTCAACTTGCAGCCTACCATATTATACTGTATTGAATTTCGTTTTCTACAAAGAATATCCTATGAAATTCATATCTTTAAGCCAATGATATATAAGGGCAGGGATTAATAGGCACAATTTTACTAAGAAGTTTCAAAAACTCATCTAGTTTGTAACAAGAGATATGTTGGTAATAAATTTATTTAACTGGATTTGCAAAATAATAGTATGAATATAAGCAATATCTCTGGCCAGCAAACCTTCTGAAACAAAACCCTATTCTGGCATCCAAATGAGGTTAACATTTATGTCTTTCATTCACCCTGGAGACTATTTTTATCAGAATCACATCTAAAACTGACTTGACAATGGATGGAGATGGGAGGGTACTGTTAATAACTTCAGGTGCTTTTTAGACATTGCTCAGCAAAAATGTAATTTATTAATTTTATTGTGCTGAGTGAGCATTTTGCATTCTGCGCTAGTAAATGGCACAGACATATACTATTCTTAAGGCCAGCAAGACATTAGCTAGTATGTCATTCTCCTCACAATTTTTCTCTAAATGACTATTCAGGGATTCTACCCTCTGGCTAGAAAATCAAAGGGTCAGATCTTAACAAAATTGGCATGTTAGGGAGAAGGGCAACTCTTTGAGAAATGAAGTTATGTTCTAGGAGGAAGAAATTAGCTCATTGAAAGAAAGGATATGATGTGGGCAAGAACAGATGTGATCTAGATACAGCTTTGCCACTAAGTGATAGGTTGCTTGGTCTGATTATCAGTTTCTTATGAGTAAAATGAAAATAGTGTACATTTAGTACTGTAACAACTATATAACCTACAAAATCACCTGGGGTAACTTTAGCTCAGAATCAAGGTAGTTGTGCCTGATCAATTATCTGGATATACTTCCCTCTGTGTTATTATCAGGGATTTTTCTTAGGCTAGACCATGGCTAATTATACCAAACAGCGATTCTAAATTGTATTTATCTTGCTAGTCCAGTGATGCTTAAATAAATCTATGAACTTGTTAAAATATTCTGATAATTATATTTCAATATCATCGATTTTATTTAAAATGTGACATATTTTACTTTATGTACTAAAAACATTAGTCTGACAAGGGGGTCAAATCCATAGGCTATACCAGACAGCCAAAGGAATCTATGACCCCAAAATAATCAACCCTTGTGCTAATACAATGAATCACCAAAAAATATTCCAAAGAGGGGGGAAAGTTTTGCTCTTATTTATAAAATTATTAATTTTATTTATTTATTAAATTTATTTTTTATATTTATCCTGAGAAAGAGCCCTTAGACTTCCCCAGACTGTCAAAAGGGTGAATGACATGATAGCCATTAAGTAAGTTCTCTAGGTGGATATTTCAGAGTCACACTCTTAGTATGGTTTAAAATAAATTAGTGCTCAAAACTCTAATTAGCCTGTTGTATTAACATTGACACTATTTAACAGCCGGACCCAGGTAGACTATATACCCTGAATCTTTCATGCCCTTCTTCCTCAGATTGAGATAATGGGGTCTATATTAGCTTCAGAATTTAAGGATGTTCCATGTTCTCTCTGCGTGGATGCCCTAGAATCTGACCCATAGGTAGATGTACAAACTGGTAAAAATGTCCAGTTGTGAAAGGAATTTCAAACGTGGGGATGACAGGGGAAGGATAAATTCTTAAGGTACCAGGCTCTACGTGGATATCCTGCCTGCAGAATCCGTTTCCTTATCTGCCATCATCTCTAACAGCAAGGCGAGACAGAGCGATCAGATCCTCAGCATCAAAATCTCTCCTGATGACAATGCTTCTGACTGGGAGCAATGGCTGAAAAATTGGCAGAGTTGTATCAAAGCTATGTATGAAGCTGCTTCCAGCATGCTACCATCTGTGGTCTCCCAGGGAATCTCAGCTGGGACATCTCTGCTGTGGAACTGCTCTGTTGTCATTTCTACAAGCACCAATAAACTAACAAGTAGCTGCAGAATCTACCCAAGAAGTCTTCTGTTTGGGGGTCTGCTTTTTTCAGAGAGGAGAACATTTTGTAATATGCGATTTGGTTCTTTAGCTTTAGTCCCTTAATATCCTTGGCTGAGCCACTGTAATGTTTTCTCTAGCTCTAGAAATACATTCTACCCTGGGCTCCTTCCCCAATTCCCTCTCCCTCTCAAAAGTACAAGGATCATACTAAACTAGCAAATTTAAGCTTAAATTTATTTAAAAGAAAGCCCCTTAAATAGTTTAAACACCTAATTTATTGAAATGATATTTACTATTATGCGGGAGAAATTTCTAGACAATAAAATATTTGAATGGCATATAACACATGATAAACCATAATTTATGGATGATTGGAATGATCAGCATATAAACCATTGGCTGAGTCTGGGTCACTGCTTTGAAATAAAAGGACAAAATTATTTTCTTGAACCAAATGCTGTTCCACTATAATAAAAGTTCAGTTAAAACCCCAAGGAATCAATTGTTTTTTTGCACAAGAGAATCACAGAATTTCAGAGTTGTGTAGGATATTAGTGAGTATCTAGTCCCAACACAAACCTGAAAGAGGATTCTATCCTTTTTCCTTTCTTGACAAATGGCAATCTATCCTTTTCCTGAAAATTTCTACTCAGAAGAATTCTACTACTTCCCAAGATAACTTATTTGGAGAAATCTCATATCACAGCATATCACAATGCTAGGATTTCATTTCAAATTCTACCCATTGCTCTCTGCTCTGCCTTTTGGTAGCAAGCAGGTCTACTCTCTCCTCTATATGATGGCCTTTTTAAATATTTGAAGATCTATCATCTCATTCACCTCCTAATCCCCATTGATTCTTCTCTTCTGTAAACTAAATATCCTTCAAACAATCCAGATGTGGTCCAAGCAGGGTGGAGTATTAGCAATAGGACTGAAATATTCAAAGGGATTAGTGACTTATCAGCTTGGATGTTCCCTGTAGCTCCAGATTGAAACTTGTGTCTGCCCATCCTGTATGACTTCTCCATGCCTTCCCCCAAATTCACATCAAAAATCTGAGAACACTTTGCTTTCTCTTGACATTGCAGGATCACTTAAGAAACACATGGGAGAACCACTTATTACATTACTCTCGCATCATGACCAGCCCATCTTTTTTGATTGCAATGGAACTATAATTTCATTATTCCTGGAATTTATCCCTCCCAAAGCAGTCCCTAATTGCACTGATGGGGTCGGATCTCTCTCCTCCCTGCTCCCTTCACTCTCCTTCTCTCTGTCTAATTTTCTCTACCTTTATCTCTATGTGTGTATGTTTATGTCTCTGTTTTTTTTTGTCCTTGTCTATTTGTCCATCTCTCCGTATAAATGCCCAAGAAATGGACAGACTATGTATTATGAGTAAAAGGTAACAGATGGACAGTGGGCATGCTCCATTTGTATGTAGGCAGTGTTTAGAGGGGCAGCTAAGTAGTGGATACAGTGCTGGATTTGGAGTCAGGAAGACTTTGTAAAGTCTTTTTCTCTTACTAGCTTTGTGACCTGGGGCAAACCACTTAACCCTGTCTGCTTCAGTTCCTCATCTGTAAAATGAGCTGGAGAAAGAAATAGCAAACCACTCCAGTATCCTACTGAACAACAACAACAACAAATGTTAAAAAAACCCAGAAGAATGTAAACACCATTTTGCATTGGGCTGTTCATGAAGGATTTATATGAAAACATATAGACATGCATTTTGCAGAGTGATATATTCACTGAACTGTAAGAGGAAATACATTTTCATTCTGAGAGGATCAGAGCTGCACCACTGGGTAAAGTATCCCCAGTGATGAGATCATAGATCTCAAGAGTTTGCTGGAACATTTAACAACTAGTTCTCTGAGGGAAAAATACGTGTGTTTCATTTTTTAGCTTAATCTACAATATTAATGTTTTTCCATTACTTTTTTAAGTCTAGACACAATCAACAAAACAATGAATCAAGCCTTGAAATGTAGCATTTGGTGATTTCTGAATTGAAAATTTAACTGGCTCTTATAAACCATTTTGAACTGAATCCAATCCTTCTAATTATTCAGAATTAGAACCCCAACATATTTTTGCTTGTTTTTTCATCATTTCTGATATGAGTCTAACTGGGACATACATTCTATTAATCTCTGTGCCCAAATCACTCAGAGCATGTTTAGAGAGGCGCAGCAATTCATTTGGGCAGTCACTTGGGATATTAGTAATAAAAAGATCTTGGCTAATAAAAGGAATAAATGTACATCCCTAACCGCCCAACATGTTATGCCTTGGACATGAAAGAGACAGTAGGGCCCAGTACAAAAGTGCTAGATTTGAAGTGCAAGCACTTCATTTAGAGATAGATGATTAGGGTTCAAATCCAAGTTTTTCCACTAAATGTGACCTTTTGCAAGTGAAACCTTTCTGACAGCTACCTCATTTCCCTGATCTATAAAATGAAAAGGCTAGACAAGGCTAGTGGTGTCAAAATCCCATAGAAACAGAGGTCACTGCCTGAGGTTGGCATATTGACTTGGTATTAAGATGTATATTATCAATTTTTCCTTCTATTTTTATTTATTTTGTTAAATACTTCCCAATTACATTTTAATCTGTTTTGGTCATTCTTAGGAATGGCAAGGGCTTTATGCAGCCCACTCAGCAGCACATTTGAAACCCCTTGACTAGACCACATCTAGGACTCCTTGATACTCAGAATCCATGGTTCTATGATCTCAAGGATCATGGGAAGATTTTCTCTTTCCTTGAGATGCTTTACATTTTTCCTTCTGCATATTCCCTAGGCAACGATGCTGACATTTTATGAATTAATCTAGTAACTTTTGAAGGGAACATAGCTTTAAGGATCATTTTTAAAAAATCCTTTGATCATGTCTTATGTTGTTCCATCAGTCTGTTAAATATAAAGTAAAATGGATTCAAACCTAGATGGCTGCCCTGGGCTCAGTGCAATAATCTCCAGTACTATAACAGCCTGCTTTTAATCTCTTTCAGAAGAAAAGAATGCCTTCCAAAAGGGATCGGCAAATACCCTTACTGGATCTGAACACTTTTATGTGTGGGTGGGAGATAATCAGTGTAGAAAGTTCAAGTTCATTACAGCCTCATTTCAAGTTCCAGTTGGGAATTAAACTTAAATTGGGGCCAGAATGAGTTTTGTCATCCCTATTGTGCTGCTTAAGGGGATGATGTTTCATGATAATGGGGAGAGTGATTGCCTACAGAACAGAAAACAGTTGCTGATGTTTCTGCACAAAAATAACCCCCCCAAAATCCTCCTGCAGATATTTCACTTGGTCTTCTTCTTTATTTCTTCAGTTTCTGATTAAAACTCCAAGCCTATTGCCCAAATGGAGGATCCTCAGCTTGCATTTTAATATCATCTAGATGGTTTCTACAATGATATCAAATTATACTATGATTTTAAGAGGTTAGAGAGTGAACTAAAAAGGATTAACTCCAGCCACACAAACAGAGAACTCTGTTGTAGGACAATTGGGGATTTAGGAAATAGAAATAACAGTACCCTTAAGGAATATTTAAGCTCATGGTATGTTCTGTCTGCATGAGGAGGATGGATGCTGGCCTCTTTAATTATACCTACTTTGCTTTTTTTACCCTCAAGATCTTTGCATTTTAAAGTATATATTTTATTCTCATCCAACTATTTTTGACATTATACCCCAATTCTCTTCTTGTACATTAATATACCGCAATGATAAAACAAATATCTATCTATCTATATCTATCTATCTATCTATATATATATCTATATATACATACAATGTGTGGAGATATGGACAAAATAAGTGAAAAACATCTCTTTATTTGATCAAATTTTCTACTATGCTTACATTCCTATAGTTCAGTAAGGACTAGAAGCAAAGAATAGGCATAAAGTTTGTTTTAGAACAACACAGCCCATTAAATAGATCTGATCAGTGGGATACTCTTTCACTATCGATGGGGACCGAGACTTGCATGGTACATAAAAAGAGAGATGCCCAAAGTTAACACTCATTCTTATGTACTGTTACTTATTATCCTTTATAAATATAAATATAGTATTAAAGTCTTGTGGGGACTTTGAGGGGAAACAGGACTGTGATTTCATCAATGAGGGGAAACTTCTTGTGTGGAAATACCTTCCTTTGATGGAATGTGATGATCCCAGAATGTTGCATGGCACAAATGAGAGATTAAGTAAAGTGGTCATGATCACATGGGTGGAATGTGCAGGAAGGACTTGAATCAAGGTCTTCTGGACTTCAGGTACAGCTCTTTATCCCTTATACAATTGCTATTTAAGTCTAAATACAGCCACATGTTAAAAGCATAGTATGTTTGCATACCTGTATATGAATAAGCCCAACAAAAAGAACCAAGCAAAATATTATCAGTAGCCTTAAAATAATAATTTCTTTCTGTCCCTTAATCTTTTCTCAGTGACACTATGAGTTCAAATGACATGAAATGATACATTCTTTAAATTTATTAATAGACAAAGACATTCTATCATTTCTGAGATATAAAAACCATGCAAAGATATTGTTATATATAGATAGATCAGGCTCATATGTCAAAAGTAATAACAGAGAAGAATGCTCTGAAATCAGAAGCAGGGTACATGCTATTATGCACATAGAGTGAAAAGACATGGCTGTAGGTCTGGCTCTACTATTTAATAATAGTGAAATATTGGCTAATTCACTTCTGCAAGCTTCAGCTGCCTCCTCTGGAAAGCATGAAGATTGGACTAGGTACTATCCAAGGTCCTTTCAGTTTGAATTCTATTATTCACAAGATTTATATATGCAGAGATAGTAAAATGCTTTGGACAGTGTAGTTGTTTAGTGAATATTTGCTGAAATCAATTAAAATATTGATTACCTTTTATTTTAAATATTTTAAATTAAAATTGTGTTCTGCTGAAATTAGCTGAACATAATTAGCTGAAAATAGTGTGTATTTGAACAAAGCTTGTGATGTAGAACTATTGCTAATGGTCTCTCTGCTGAAAAGTAGTCTGCCTATAAACATTATTTCTGCATGCAAATTTCCCAGAAGGTAAACCATTAAAGAGATGGGAGGGAGAATCGTCCCTAATTCCAAACACTGTAAATCGTCAGAGAAATTTAAAATTGGAGACTTCTCATAAAAATTCTTACTCTCAGTGGTAACGCTATTGACTCACATGAATATAATCTTGGTCATTTATTTTCTACAATGTAGTAAATGAGAAGAGAAGGAGAAAGACTAGAGGCAATTTGAAAGACAAATTAAGACTTTCTCTGATTAGCCAGGAGTAGTGTGATTTCATTGTCACTAGAGAAGAAAACCACTGGTCAATGAAGACCTTGAGAATTTTAATGTCCATCACAAATAACATCAATCCATTTTCAACTAATTAATTATTTTATCATCCAAAATGTATCCTAGAATCTGAACACTTTCATCAAAGACCTTTTCCACCTTTCACTTATCACTCAACCATGGCTTTCCCTTTATCATAATTTTTTTTAGTGCATCATGTCAAGACATCCATGCTCAAGATATCAGGAAAATAAGCAACTAAGTTCCAAGTAGAAAGGAAACTATAATGGTTTTATAACTGTTATGAAATGCATTATCTATAATGGAACACCATGTGCTTGTCATAAGCTTCTACAATTAAATTTCATTTACATACAAGAAGAAAGTGTGAAAACAGCTCTGATCAAAATTGTGAATGATTAATAGTCACAATTACTAAGTTATCCAAAATTAAATCCATAATTGACATTTCCCTTATGCTTTATTCATTGACTCATAACTGTAATTTTCTCCTATGTCATCTGGTAGGGACCTATAGAAAGGGATGTGAGAAAAACATATTACAAAAATGGTACAAGGATCATTTTGAGTATACCTCCAAATCACTATCCAGGATAACTGAACCAATCCATAGCCACATTAATGTGCCTGCTTTTTTTTTGGTAACCTCTCATTTCTTGCTTTCCTTTTCCCCTTCTTCCCTTCCTTTCTGTTCTTTCTGTAAGTATTTCCAATCTGTAGGATGACAAGAGAGAGGCAGGGAGGGGGAGAGAGAGGCAGGGAGATAGGGAGAGAGAGAGAGAAGGAGAGAGAGAAGGAGAGGGAGAGAGAAACAGAGAGAAGCTGGAGAGCAAGGGTAGGTACCAATACAGGAATTTGTTTTGCTTTCTTGACTATGTTTTTATTAGTCACAAAGTTGTTTCTTTTTTTTTTTCCTTCAGTATAGATGGAGTGCTAGTTAATTGAAAAAATAAAAAGCAACTTGCAGGGTCTGCTTAGTACATTCCAGTTTCTACTTAGAATTTGTTTTAAAAACTGCATTAGATATTTTATCTGCAAAAACTCCCAGGACTGGAATCATATACTTTCCAGGATTAGAAGTGGCATTAAGATTAGTTCTGACATGAAAATTAACAAGGATCACACAGGCCCAGTGCCAGAAGAAAATTAGAATGAGATTGAAAGAAACTGAAAGTTTTTCAACCAAAAGATGCAAATAGAATCAAGAATCTTTGAGTCATGAGGGATCTCAATAGGCATGGGACTCATATACTTCTACATGGGAAAAAAAAAGCCACCTAGATCTCTGTTCACAGAAAACTCACTACTTCCCTATATAACTCATTCCATTGCTGATGAATTGCTTAGTTTAACAAACATTTATTAAAAACCTATTATGTCCAGGACACTGGACTTAAGAGCCTTTTGTAGAAGCTGGGCAATATGAGCATATGCCATACAGAGCATGGATAATTCTATTTTTTATGCATTATCTCTCAAGGTATACTCTTATACACACACACACACATATACACATATATAAACAGGACTGGACTATAATGCTTCTAAGGTCTCAAATCTATGATTGTATGATCTAAGTTTCCAATAAGGATATTCAGAGAAAGCTTCAACATTATTCTTATCTAGAAACTTTGTTCCCTAAAGCTGTGTTTAAAAACCCAAATATAACTGGTCGTGCCTTCATTTTGAGATTACTTTTCATTTACATTATATAAATCACATATGTTCAATTTTTTTCTATTTATTTTTGGTATGCTCTCATCCCTATTCAAATGTGGATTTCTTGAGAACAAGGAGTAAGGTTTTTGTCTTTTTATCCTGAACAATAACCATGTTACTTGGTGCATGATAAGCACTTAAGTGCATATTAACTAACATAAGTTATTTTTGAGGTCACTGCAATCTCTCTTGTTGAATTTTAAGCTCTTTTGGAAAGAGGTTTATCACTTATTAGAAAGTAGGCACTTGACAAGAGTATTTGTTGAATGATCTTAAAGTCCTGATAAAAGTTAGAATCTCAGTAGCACAATAGCATTGAGGTTTTTTTTTTTTTTGTTTTTTTTTTAATAGCCCTGTTTATAGCATTTACTATTGTGATCTGATATAACATTTATTCATTTTAATTGAGAATATATGTGAAATAAAGAATGGTTCTCATTTATTGGATTAGCATCTGTACTCATTTTCATCAACTGGACTAAAATAAACAATGTTAAATCATAGAATTATTATTTCAAAGATTGCTTTGAATCATGCTATTTTTAAGTTCAGTCTATAATAGGTCTATTAGAATTGGAAAGACACATAAAGAAGTATATTAGAAGATGTAAAGAAGAATTAAGGGGCTAGATGATTTCCATTCTATTTTTATGTTTCCACTACTAAAGGATTAGTTCTAACATTGTTAGCAATTAAGAACAAGTTATTTAAAAACATGGTAAAGTTTATTTTAAAACTTAAGTATATGAAATCCTGATTGTGGGCATGGAATAAAAATGATCTATTCAGCATTAATACTAGTACTTTAAATTATGATAAAAACTATGGAAAGAGAATTTCAGAAAATATCAGATTATGCTTTTTATAGAGAAAATGACATTTTGTGACACTAATGAAAATTTTTGCTGATTCTGAATATTAAAGAATGAACGCTAATTTGGGTTGAAGAACAAAATTTCTAAATATGAAGATTAGACAACTGGATTTGAATCCAACTTTGTCAGTCTGATTCTTTTTGCACAGCAAAATAACTGTTTGGACATGTATACATATATTGTATTTAAGTTATACTTTAATATATTTAACATGTATTGGTCAACCTGCCATCTGGGGGGATGGAGGAGGGGAAAATTAGAACAAAAGGTTTGGCAATTGTCAATGTTGTAAAATTACCCAGGCAAATATCTGGTAAATAAAAACTATTAAAAACTCTTTGTCATCAAGTGGTCTACTTGATTGTAACCAGATTGAGGCATTTGTGCTCTTGGTTTCATTTGGAGATACCTGGGCCTTAGAAATCTTTTCTTTTCCCTTCTTTTTTACTGATCACTCCAACTATTTATGAGTTGATGAGGGAGACACTAAATAGCAGTCAAAAAAACTGAACAGCATTCACTGATTTTCTAGCATCCCTGAAGCAAAATCGTCAGACTGCTACTTGGGACTCCTTGTGTTGAGTCAGTAGAAAGGAAGGCTATAAAAAAATCACAGTCTAGCATTCCTGAGTCCCTCATCACCAGGCAAATGATCAATCAACATTAGACTACCCAACAATGGTAAAACACCAAATTAAATCTCTCATTGGCTAACCTGATGTTGACTGACAACTCAGCAGTCAAAGGACAGAATGAAGATAGAACAGAGTAAGGTCTTTTGTCTGTTTTTAAATAATGTGCCCCACAACTATTATTGGCTTTCTGTAAATGCATCATTTCCCCCCCTCTTTCTCCTTTTCCTTCCTTCCTTCCTTCTTTCTTTCCTCCCTTCCTTCTTTTCTCCTTGTCTGTCGCCCTCCCTCCTTGCCTTTTTGCCTTCTTTTGTCTTTTTTTAATTCATTGATATGTAATTTAAACTTTTAAAATCCTTAGTAAATTAGAGCCGAAAAGTGATGTCATTTTTCTTTACAATAGAATTACAGAAGCCAAGGGTTGGAAGGACACTCAGAAGTCACTGTTCTTGAACAAGAATTTTTTTCTATATCATATCTGACAAATTTGTCATTTAGCATTTTCCTGAAGACCTGTAGTCAGCAGAAGAAATCTACAACCCTATGATGCATCCAATTATACTTTTAGATAGATCTAATATTTATGAAGTTTTTCTTAACAGAGCCATGAACCTTCTCTCTTTGAAACTTCTACCTGTTTGGACTAAGTTCTTTCTTTTACAGCCATACAGAACAAATCTAATACATTTTTCATACTACCTATCAAATATTTAAAGCTAGTTTTCATGCCTCCCCTAAGACTTCTCTTCCTCAGCTTAAACATCCTCAGTTCCTTCAGCCACTACTCCACTGATCTTGAAGCCTTTCATCAGCTGTTCTCTGAATATCTGCCAGTTTGTTAATAATATCTGTCTGAAAGCATAGAGCTCAGAAACTGAACACAATACTTCAGAAGGTAGTGTAGTTATTATCTCAATTCCTTGAAGTGCCTTTTCTATGGTAGCCTAAACTCATCCTGATTTCCATAGTACATTGCTGACTCATATTGAGCTTATAATCCACTAAACTCCCTTAGACCTTCTATGTTACTTATCTATTCTTCCTCCATCCTGTTCTTGTAAAGATGATTTTTGAATTTAAGCAGAAGACTTTATATATCATCATCTTAGACCTGGCTCAGTGTCAGAGCCTATAAAGACTTTTTAAAGGGAAAAGGAATCACATGTGTGGAAATGTTTGGAGCAGCTTTATTTGTGGTGGCAAGGAACTAGAAATTGAAGGGATGCCTATGAACTGAGGAATGGTTGAATAAGTTATGGTATATGAATACAATGGAATATTATTGTTCTATAAGAAATGATGAGCAGGTGGATTTCAGAGAAACCTGAAAGACTTACATGAACTGATGCTGAGTGGTGAGCATAACTGAGAGAACATTGTACAAAGTAAAAGCAAGATTATGTGATGGTTAACTATGATAGACTTAGCTCTTCTCATCCATGAAGTGATCCAAGACAACGCCAATAGATTTGGGATAGAAAATGCCATCCACATTCAGAGAAAGAAGTATAGATACCTAATCAGATCAAAGCATATTATTGTCACTTTTTTGTTTTTTGTTCTGATTTTTCATAACATGAGTAATATGGAAATATGTTAAACATAATTGTACATTTTAAACCTATATCTTATTGTTAGTTGTCTTGGGGAAGGGGTGGTAAAGAAGGAGAGGAAAAAAAAACTTGGAATTCAGAATCTCACAAAACCTACCTTTACATTTCATTGGAAAAAAATACTATGAAATGGGGAAAAAAGAAAAAGAGAATATTTTGATAATTAAGATTAAACTTAAAAAATATTTTTTTGAAATCCTGAATCCATTTTTGTTCATCTTAACTAGCCTTCTAAGCTTTATGCCAGATACAAATTTTATAAGTCTCCCAAACAGGCCTTTATCCAAATCACTTGGCAAGGGGCCAAAGATATAAACTTGAGGCACTTCAATGAAGACCTTTCAAGCTGATATTGCATCATTTATGATTCTGCTCTCTGGATCCAGCTATTCAAACCAGTTCTGGTTTAAGCTGATGATAATATCAACTAGCTTATTATCTTCCTATCTATTTCATAGGTGTTCCATGAAAAAAATGACAAATCTTTTGTTAAAGTCTAATTTAGGGACATTTAAAGCAGATCTATGTGCTATCATACTCGTGATTTTTGCATAATTTTTCACGTAGCAATAATAATTTCCATTTAGGTAGTACTTCCCAAAGCATGTTTTTCATAACAATATTATGAGATAGTAAATACTTTTTACAAAAGAGAGAAGTGGCACTTGCTCATGGTTACAAATCCATTAAGTGTTAGAATTGCATTTGAACCCAGATCTTTTGACACCATCCTCAGTCTCTTTTAATTATACAGTGCTTTCTCCCTCATTTAAAAGAAATTCAGATATATTTCTCACTGAAATTTCCTACCAATGACTCTGGGAATGGTTGTTTTCTTCCAATTTCTTTACCACTTAATCAACAAGCACATTGAACATGTTTCTGTGAGACATTCTATTTTTTTTATTCAATTAATTCCATTACTCCTCCTGGTTATGCTCCACTGAATAGCTCCAAATAATTTCTATATTCAGGATTCCAGCTTTGAAAAGCTCCTGTTTACTTAGAGAAATGCAATTCCAAGCAACCTCAAAGTTTCATTTCTTACACAATAAATTGGCAAAGATGACAATAAAGGAGCTACAAAATGACAAATATACCAATGACCTTTTGATGGTGCAATGTCTTGCTTCAACAGTTCTGTAAAGCCATTTAGAATGATAATAGTACAGGGACTAAATTAGTATAATGAGAATGGTAACAAATTTGGAATCAAGTTGTTTGGGTTCAAATACTGGCTCTGCTGCTGACAAGGAATTAGCCTCTGTGATCATGGTAAAGTAACTTATTCAGATAATTTCCTTATCCATAAAATTGGATTAAATTACCTTGAAAATCTCTTCTATTTCTAAATCTATGATCCCATGAGCCAGGGATCTCCTTCCTAAGCATATATTCCAAATACATCAAAGACAGAAAGATGCCATACACACATCAATATATTCTTAGCAGTACTTTTTGTGATAGCAAAGAACTAAAAATGAAGTAGAAACTTATCATATGGGGAATGGTTAAATCAGTGATGATATAAGAATAAAATGGAACAATATGATGGTGTAATATCTTTATAAATGATAAGTATGAAGAATGCAGAGAAATATGGGAAGACTTATATGAACAGATGTAGTAGGAGATAAGCAGAACCGGAGAAATAAAACACATAAGGGCAACAACAGTGTAAAATATACAGTGATAAGGTTTCTAACACTCAAAGTTCATTTTTTTAAATAAGAGAAAGGTAAGGCAAAATAACTCAGGTTTCATTTCTCACACAATAATTTGGCAATTATGATAACAAATGAAAGTACTTATTATTGGAAGGATTTCAAGAAAAAACACCATGGAAACCAAACCAAACATGAGCATCAAGGAAAATGGAACTAGAATGATGTTTGTTGATTAAATGGTAGAGAAATAGGAAGAAAACAACCATTCCCAGAGTCACTGCAGGAAATTTCAGTGAGAAATAAATCTGAATTTATTTTAAGTGATAAGAAAGACAAAGACAATGTCTAGAGAGATACTAGAAAATGAACTTTCCTCCTTTCTTTGCAGAGGTTGGGAACTATAGTTATGAACTACTTCATATACTATTAAACTCAGTTCATGTGTTTGTTATGTTAGAAAAAGTTGACTTTAGGGATTGGATAAAATATATTAAAAATGAAGGGGATGTAAAATTAAAATGAGTAATATATTTAAAAACATATTTATTTAGTATATTTCTTCATGACTTTTTCTACTCCATAATTATCCAAATGAGACATACTTCATCTAACTCTTAGACAGTTATCTATCTAAACTAGATAGAAATGTATGGGATAATATTCTCATGATTTTGTGAGTGATTTCAGCATGGCTCCATAGCTCCTAACCCTAAGTTATCACCATTGCTACATTTTTTCCTAACTATATTCCTATTTATTCATTATTTTATCACTTCATCTTTTATTTTAATAAGTTTGTTTCTCAAAACATTGTAGCAGGTTTTTGTGTCAAAAAATAAAACTAAAGAAAAATGGTTTGGAAATTCTACTATACTTCTCTCTCCTCCCCCATGAGGCTTCACTCCATATGCTGATAAGCAAGGTGTGTGAATGTAAGTTCAACAAAGTCCTCACAAGTTAAAATCTCAGTAATGATCTTGACTAATTTTTATTACTATCTCTAAAAGTCATTAATTTGCCAGTATTATCCTAACATTATATAGAACTCTCAAAAGGGAAGAAATATTTAGAAGGAAGTAATTATATTTATTGATGTGGCATGATACAAAATAATTTTAAATACATATGAAAAAATACTTTGACAAAAAAACCAAAACAAAACAAAAAACATGTCCTATTTGGTAAATTCTTCACGTTAACTGCTGATAATTTTCCTGGAGGAAAGAAATCTTAAGTACATATATGATAACCATCTCCAAGTGTCTGAAGGGCATTTATATAGGGGGAAAAAGATTTGATTTGTTCAATCCTGGAGCTAGAAGAGCAATACCAATGTAGAATAGTGAAAATTTTGAATTTGAAATCAGAGAATATAATGCCAAACCCCATATCTTCCACTTGCAATCTATGTGACTTTAATCTCTCTGATCATCAGTTTTGGTATAAGTAAAATTGGATAGTGTCTCATGCATAAATTCTCAATTTTGTTTTGTCAGCTATCCATTTGGGTAAAGCCTTCAGGTCTCTTCTTGTAATCTGTTGTTGTAAAGTCATGTCAAATTCTTTGTGACCCATTTGGGATTTCCTAGGCAAAAATCCTGAAGTAGCTTGTCATTTTCTACTCTAACTCATTTGATATTTGAGAAAACTGAGGCAAATAGGTTTACAGGACTTGCCTGGAGTCATACAGCTCCTAAGTGTCTGAATCTGGATTTGGACCTCATAAAAAGCAATCTTCCTGATTGGACACTCTATCCATTGTGCCAACTAGCTGTACTCTTACAATATATTTTTAAATTCATAAAAAACCATATGATTATAAAGGAAACAAATCCTACTGGAATAGAGTTATCAAAGTATTTTTTAAAAATTAGTTCACACTGATCCAACCATTCTGAAGAGCAATTTGGAATTATTTCCAGAGGGCTATAAAAAAGGCATACCCTTTGATCCAACAATGTTTCTACTGGACTTATGTCTCCAAGAAATTATAAAGGAGGGAAAGGGACCACATGAGCAAAAGAGAGCAAAAATGTTTGTAGAAGCCCTTTTGTAGAGGCAAGAAACTGGAAACCGAGTGGATACCCATCAGTTGGAGAATGAATGAATAAATTATGGTATGTTAATGTTATAGAATATCATTGTTCTATAAGAAATAATCATCAGGATGATTTCAGAGAAGTCTGGACATACATGAGCTGATGCTAAATGAAATGAGTAGAACCAAGAGAACATTGTCCATAGTTACAACAAGATTATGTGATGATCAATTCTGATGGACTTGGCTGTTTTTAACAATGAGATGATTCAGGCAGTTCCAATGGTCTTGTGATAGAGAGAGCCATCTGTACCCAGAGAGAGATTGTGGGGGCTGACTGTGGATCACAACATACTAATAGTTTTACCTTTTATTATTGTTTACTTTCATTCTGTTTGCTTTTTCTTTGTATTTTCTTTTTGATCTAATTTTTCTTGTGCAGCATGATAAATGTGGAAATAAGTTTAGAAAAACTGCACATGTTTAACCTTTATTGAATTACTTGGTATGTAGGAGAAGGAACAGGTGGGGATAGAGGGAGAAAAATTTGGAACATAAGCTTTGTAAGGGTGAATGATAAAAACTATCTTTGCATGTATTTTTGAAAAATAAAAAAGCTATTAGTATAAAAGAAAAAAAAGTTCATAGACCCTTATTAAAGAACTTCTACTCTAAGATCCCTTCAAGTACTCAATCTTGGTATCCCACTCCACCCTAGTCCCAATCCATTTACCTTATAGCTGTCTAAATAATTTTCCTAAAACATAGATTTGATCATATCAGATCTTCCTTACTTCATAAATATACTGGTTCTTTTTTTCCCCAATCAAGATCAATTGTAAACTCCTTTATTTGACATTTAAACCCCTCCCTACCATTCCAATGTTGTCATCTTTACTCTTCTCCACCTAGTCCATAGCCTAACCAAACTGACCTTGTTTTTTCTTTTACAAAATATTTCAAGTCCCCTCTCTATGGCTTTTTTCCTGTCCTCCTCCACCATTTTTAGAATATTCTCCTCCCTCACTTATAAGTATAAGTATATATATATATATATATATATGATGTATATATATATAAGTATATAGAATCTCTTAACTTCTTTCAACACTTAATTCAAAACTTTATCTTCTAGAGGCATCCCCTTTTAGCACTTGCACCTTGTGCCTTCCCCTCTAAGATTATCTTCTGTATACATTTCATATATCTTCTGTATAAATCTTATATATATAACTATTTGTTTCGTTCTTGTCTCTTCCATCTGAGCGAAATCTCTCTGAGGGCAGGGACTGTGTATTTATCTTTCTTTGTATCTCTAGTGTTTAATAAAACACCTGCTATATGGTGAATACGTAATAAATACTTGCTCATTGGTTGAATTATGATCTTAAAACTCAGAGAGAAAGTTTTTAACTTTAATGTCTGGGAAGTTTTTCTAATAATTGAAGCTAGCCCAAAGTGAAATAGCTCAGGCTATTTGTCACTCATGTTATCAGAAGGGAAACTTTCTCAGGTCAAGATTGGACTGGGCTTCATTGTTTAAAGGAACTTGCTGATTAAAGTCTCATTCCAGTTTTAAGATTTCAGAAATGGATCTTGAATCATTTTCATAGGATAAAATCTATAAGGGGACAGATCTTACCAGTTGCCAGTGCCTTCATTTCACTTTATAACTCTGCAAAACTCAATCATTTCATCTAAGTCTATGTGGCCAGATCATTAACTGATGAAGGGAAAATTATCACAAATATATAAATTCACAAAGATTTTTAATGTACTCAAAAGAAAACTAAATTTTTCCCCTCCTATTTTCAGCTCCTAGAGTAACCAATATCTTTCAATAAATGCATCCATTTCAAACATAGCTGTTATGTTACAAAGCCAATTCAATCTTATGAGGAAATGGAATGGACTTTATTCCCTTTCTATGACAAAAATATCTCCTGACAACTCTTAATATTCTCCTTTTTGTCAGGGGTCTCTTCAAAAGAAAATATCTATTACAGGATGTAGCAAAAAATGTCTGTGTAATTAAAAAAAAATCTCAATTCTCTAAATTGATATTATGAAGCTAAATTAATGGAGTCATGATTGAATACATGGTATGCTATATCATTATGCCATTTCCATGAATAAAAAGAGTATACGAATAAAGTTCAATTCTCAGTTGAAAAACTGAGAGGCCATCTATGATACCAACTACTATAGAGGCTGGCTTTGTTAGATCTCTTGCTCTTAAGAGATTTGAGCAATAATACTAAGCTAATTACTTGTTCACTTTAAGCCTAATATTAATAAGGTGATCCCTTGGGATGTATAAAACGGGTAGTCTGGGGGAGGGAACTGGATTGCCTTATAGCCAATCGAGGTTAGAAAGGTAAAAGTTCCCATGAAGATCAGTAGTATGCTTGGGTCTGGAAGGAGGACCCCTGTACATCTAGACTGAATGAGATGAGAATACTTGGTCTCAAAAATTAAGTAAAATTGAGAGGATTAATTTTATCTTGAAAATGTATGAGAAATACTAGTGTGGTAAATAATTATTTGATTGCTGATTATGTCTGTACACAAAACAAAACCTGACCATATAAAATTGGGATTATTCAGACTGGGGAATAAAAGACTTAAGATTGATTTGATAATAATATTAAAATATAGGACATAAGTTTTCCTTCTTCAGTTTAGTAGGGTCTTATAGAAAACTGACTAATTTATGCAGGCTCTTAACAAGTGTCAGTAATATGCTGCAACCATTTGGTCTGAGCAATGGGGTATAATAAAAACCAAAAGGCAGTCACATGGTGGGGAACTGCAAACATTCCCACAGTTTTACAGCTATCAACTTTCTAAATTTTATAGAAAATAAAACAACCAAACCCAAGTAATTAAAAAACCAAGCACAAACTTGAGAAGCAAGTTTTTGAAACAAACAAAAGAACAAACTTTTCACACAAATAAAATCAAAGATATAAACAGGACTCTTTCTTTCACATAATTTTTGGAGGTTCTCCCTTATTTTTGGACTAATATAAAAGATTTTATCTAAATTTTATACAATTTATTCAATGCTGCATCAAACTCTTTAGGCATATTTAATTATAGAGATTATTGCCTGGTACACAGCAAGCACTTAATAAAGGTTTACTGATTGATAAACTGACATGCTCAAAGCTAATCCTAACCTAACCTTCCCTTCTTTCATAACTTTCTATATAACTTTTTATGGTAACCTTCTTTCTCTCAATAACACTGAGACATTTCTCTCAATTAAAAATGTTTTCTCTGTGTCTTCTTAGTAGAGAATTACTAGGTCACTATAATCCTAGACAAAAGCCCTGTTTCTTTTCCCATCAATCACAGTATTTAGCAAAATAAATAAATAAACAAACAAACAAACAAATAAATAAATAAATAAGTAAATTAAAAAAAAAAAATCAGTTGTTGTTTGTTCTTCTTTCTCAAAGCCAACCAAGACATCATGCAGGTAAAATGAATTGGATTAAAATAGTGTGCAAATACTATTTTTCTTTTCACTTCCATCCTAAGAAGTCTTTCTTTCATTAAGGTAAAAAACCCTTAGGGTATTTTCCCTTCCCAGAAGATTTTATTATTATTATTATTATTATTTGACTAGGCAAAAAAGATCATTCTTCTCTTCATTTCTTTCTTACCTTTCCCTAGGACCTATTGGCCAATTAGAATCAGATTGGTTTTGCTTTAAGTTCTGATCCTTAAAAAAGAAATTTAGCCAGTAAACCCCAAGATATCAAAAGAGGGTTTACCAGAGGTTCAAAAGAGGAAAAAAATTTTTTTTATACCATATGTGTTAAGAGGGAGGAAAAGAACGATGGAGGGAGAGAGACAAATAAGGATAAAAAGAAGGAAGGAAAAGAAGGAAGAAAGAGAGGGAGAGAAGGAAGGGAGGAAAAATGGAAGAAAAGAAGAAAAGGAAGAAAGTAATAAAAGAAAGAGAGGAGTGAAAAAAGAAAAGGAAGGAAAGGAAGGAAAGGAAAGGAAGGAAGGAAAGAAGGAAGGAAGGAAGGAAGGAAATCTTCCAAGTGACCAATTACAGGCCAGTGTTACTCACAGAGGTTGTCTTTTGTTCTCAACAAGGAGTATGATCATCAGAAAGGTACAACAATAACAACAGCAACAATCTTCCTTACCTAGCTTTAATTTCTGAATGAATGTTTTGGACATTAATTTAAAAAGTCCAAAGACTCTCACTGGGTGATGATCCATCTAGTCATGTCCTGATCTGTATCTGACCACTGGATCCAGATGGCTCCAGAGGAGAAAGTGAGACTGAAAACTTTGCAGAGCCATCCCTCACTTAAATCCAATTCACTTGCATGTTTAATAGCAATAGCATCATCTCATGGCTATTTCAAGAAGGAAGGATAAACAACAAAAATTAATCTACTTTGATAAAACTGGCCTACTTTGTGCTAGGTTCTTGCTAAGTACTAAGTTTTTAACTTCTCCCTATTATTTCTTTAAAAACTCTTTTATAATCACTTCTATCTTCTTTCCCTATGATCTGTGAAGCCTGAGTAACACATTTTGAATAGAAAATTTAACTATTTTCATTATGAGATACATGAAAATCTTTTCCATAGAAGCTAGTTTTTTTTTTCTCCACAAGAGCAAATTAGAGACACACATACACACACACTTATTTTATATCAGTCATTGAGGTTTAATTCAAAATGAGGAAAGTACTTTGAAATCTTTTAGGTGTTATATAAATGGTAGTCAATTTTACTGGTTCTGGTCTTATTCAAATATTCTTTATTGATCATGAAATATTTTTCTAGTCCATTAGGAAAAAGTCCCTAATAAATAAATTTTAATTGTTTGCATTTTAAAGTATTTCTTCCTTTCTTTCTCTTTATAACTATAGCTGTGATCATGATGTAGATAAAAAGTCCTGAACTCAAAGTCAGGGGAACTGGATTCAAACATTGCCTTTAACACTAATTATCCAGTAGTGATCATGCATGCTATTTTCCAAGTCTTCTTACCATGGGACAAAGGATAGAACACTGTGCTTGGAGGGTGAAAAAATTGGGCTTGAATACTGGAGAGGTCTGTTGAGGGAAGGATGGGGCAATGTGAAGCATTTAGGACTAAGAAAGGTAATCAACAAGGAGGGAGACCATTTGGAAGATAAAAGAGAGGTGAATTTTCTTTAATTTGGAACATACCAGCTCATATGGCTCAGCATGTATTGAGTATTTTCAGCAACAATTTCAATAAGATAATGACAATTTATACCTCTCTTAGGTATATTTAGAAGTGGAAGTCCTTTTCTGTAAGGTCTGCCTGTTTCATGGTAATGCACATTGCTATTATTAGATTAAGCATTTCCCAGAAACAAATTAAAGAACAGGTCTAGTTCTCTCACACACAATTTCCTAGTTATGTGCTAATTTGGAAATATAAAAAGGATATTACACCATCTCACATGGTGTTCTCATTAGTTCCCAAGAGTTTCATTACCATCTCTATGATGATGATTCTCAGATCTGTATATTTAGCCCAAATCTCTACTGAGCTCCAGTCCCATATCACAAACTGCCTACTGGGCATTTGAAACTTGATGTTCCAGAGGTAACAGACCAGCAATGTGTCTAAAACAAAACCCATTTTTCTTTCCTCCACAAATTGTTCTTGTTTTTACATTCTGATCTATTGCTTCCAGAAATGGTTCCACTCTGACAGGGCTAATTAAATGTGTGATATACATAAAACATTTTTCATTTTTGAATGAAGCTGGATATGAAGGATTTTAACCTATAACAGAGAGGATTCAAGGAAATAGTTATGAGAAAGTATTTGCTTTCAATGAGGTTAGTTAAACATCTAAATGAACTACCAAAGGAGATGATATAATCTAACCCACAACAATTCTGAACAGACTACGGCTATCTTTCCAGTTTTCCAAGTTTATGACCTTACTGTCATCTTGGACTTTTAGCCAATCAGCTGTTAAATTTTGTTATATCTACTTCCACAAAATCTCTCTTGCTCTCCATTCACACAGGTTCAATCCTGGTTTAGGTTCCATTATTTTATCTGTTCTTTTGCAATAACCATAAATACTGTTTCCTCAGCTCAAGTATTCTCACACTGATATCCATCATCCACTAAATTGCCAAAGCAATTGCCCCAACCATATATCCAGCCCATCACTTTAGTCAAGAAACTCCACTGCATCCCTATTGCTTCTGGGATGAAATATAAAAGCTTTTGCTTAGCATTTAAGGCTTTAACCAATCTGGCACTTTCCTATGTTTTCATCCACTTCACAAGTTATTCTTTTCTGCTCTATGGTTCACTCACAGTGATCCCTATTTGCAGTTGCTTACACATTAACTTTCACCTGCCTCTTCTGTGTCTTTGTATTATTCATCCCTCATGCCTAGTATGTTCTCCTTCCTACTTGCTTTGGGTACTTGGAATCCCTGGCTTCTTTGAAAAGTCATCTCAAACACCTCTTTCTGTATCAGGCCTTTCCTGATTCTTTCCACCATTTAGTGCCTTCATCTCTAAGGTTACCTTGTATCTACTTTGCATTTATCTTGTATGTACCCATTTATACTTGTCTCCTTTATGAGAATATAAACTCCTTGAAGGCAGGGATGTTCTCTTTGTTCTTTGTATTTTTGTTGTTTTGTACAGTGTCTTGGCACATATATCGATTCAATAATGAGGTGGATGATTAGTACTAGTTAATTGATAAAATCATAGTGCACATTTTGTTCAAGGTGCAGAAAGTGTCTTATAGACATTTTTTTGAATATCTTGAGAGAAATCTTCCATGTCAGTCTATCATCTTCAGAGCCACCATTGTTCCATTCTGATTTATTGAACTCAAGATGAATGGTGATACATGGCATAGGTTCCAAGTTTGGCAAATTGGAGCACTTCATGTTACATTTCTTTTAGAATATTCCAAAAATTAATACAAATTTAAATATCTTTACCAATAGATACATTCAGATTGTGTGATGATCAACGAGGAAAGACTTGCTTCTTCTCAATGGTTCACTGATCCAAGGAATTCTCAATAAACATTGGATAGAAAATGCCATTTGCAATCAGAAAGAGAGCTATGGAGATTGAATGTATACCAACATATGTTATGTCCATTTTTTTCTGTATTTTTTCTCTTGTGGTTTTTCCCTTTTGTCCTGATTTTTCTCTCCCAACATGATTCATAAAGAAATGCGTATTAAAATGTTAATATATATGCACAACCAGAAAAAATTAATAATAAAAAATTTTTTTATTATTCAAAGTTTCCTTGGAGATAGCTAGGTGGTGCAATAGATAAGAGCACTGAGAGTAGAATCACAAAGAGTTAAGTTCAAATTCTACCTCAAACACTCAAAAAATGTGTGGCCATGGACAGGTCAATTAAATTCTGTAAGATGGAAATAATAATAATAGAATCTACTTTGCAGGGTTGTTATGAAGATGACATAATGAGATAATATCTATTTGGCACATTTAGACATTCATTACATGTGTGTGCATATGTGATAATGCATGTATATATTTACACATGTATTTACATAAATATGTATAAACATGTGTGTATTTATGAGTATGTATATACATATATTTGTGTTTGTGTGTGTGTGTGTGTGTGTGATTATTCTCTCCTTTCCCTAGGACAAGGACTGGGCTTTGTATTTCTCCCTGCTGAGTCTGCAATGTCTCCTGAAATCTCTCCCATCATCTTATTTGGGCTCTTATTATACATTACTAAAATAGGCCAAGAAATCCTCCGGTTAGAGCATTGAATTAGAATTAGAACACTTAGGCATGAATTCTGAGTTAGTCACTAATTATGAGACCATTGCCTAGTCACAATTTCTTCTTGGTATAAAATGAAAAGAATAATGCCTGTAGCACTTACTTATTGATATGTTTAGGATTAAATGAGATAATGTATCCTGATGACTTTTTAGTTTTTAAAGCAAAGAAATGACAACTACAAAAATTATCATTGCAATATGCCCTGTAGTTATTTGTATATCCATCTTATTAGTAAATACTAGATTTCAAGATCCTTGAGAAAAAAGACAATGTCTTGTCAGCATTTATGATATCTTGAGTCTAGCATATATTTAATAATATTTATGGAACTGTATAATAGACATAATTGCAATTCTATAACAGATAGATACATAGATACATAAATAGATATTCTGTGAAAATAAAAATGGGTCTCACATTTGGCATAGAAGTGGTTTAGTGAACAGGGAACTGGATCTTGGAGGCAGGAAGACCTGAATTCAAGTTCAATCTCTGATACTGACTGGCTGTGACCCTGGACAAGTCAATTAATTTTTTTCTTATGACTCAGTAAAATCTCTAAAATTGGGGCTCTTTACCTTTTTTAATGTTATGATTGCTTTTGGCAGGTTGTGGATGCTATAGAGAGCTTCTCAGAATAACAGTGTTTTTAAGTGAATTAATTAAACACATGACGTTATCATGGAAACCATTTCCATTAAATAAAGTTATCAGTTTTTTTGATGCTTCATAGACCTTACGTTAAGAGTTAAATTGGAGAGGTAGTTCTCATCTGCACAAGATGAAGTTCTGGAACTCGTGAATTTGTTTTAAAAAATAGAGATTCTCATGAACTGTAATAACAGGGGAAGTTTTCTAGCTTGAGGAACTTCAGGACAGTTCCATTCAGCCTCTACCCTTGCCTCTTTGTCTGTGTTGGACAGACCTAGATAAAGGTGAATCCCTTCTCTGATCCAGGGTGGGAAAACTTTTTGAGTTGCAGGCTCTGCTTGATCTAACCACTGGATTCAGCTGTGGGAGAAAATATAGGTCCTAACATAACGTATTATATTTCTTTGGGGGCATGATGGGGAAGATCATTCTCAACTTATGCAGATCAACAGCCACTATCACTTAAAGTCTTAAGAGTACAAGTACCAAGGGTATTGATAAATTAAGTGACATGCATGTACATATAAGAGATAGGTTCTGAACCTTCCTCAATCTAAAGCCATCTTAGATTGCTTCTCACCATATATATATATATATATATATATATATATATATATATATATATATATATATGTGCTCGATATATATGCACTGATTTGAATAGAATTATAAGAAAACAAATATTTGACAAGCAAGAAGGCTTAAAGAAAGTACCAGCAATGGAATCAGATTTGGTTTAATGATAGAAAAGGCATTATTTTCTCAAGAAGAAGATAATCTGAAACTGTAAGAGACATATCCAAGGCTCAATTCTGTTTCCGTTTAAAGGCAACAGTTGTAGAATGAAGCAGAATCAATAATAGCACTTCACTAAGGAATAGAAGACTTAGCAGATCAGAGAAAATGCTAGAGTAATGGTGATGCTCATAATCTCAACCCTCCCTGGCTGCAAGGACACCTGGTGAGTTACAATTAATTCAATCTCTGATGTTTGTCTTTCTCTTGGAACTGTGACCCAGGGGATAATGGAAAGAAAGAAAGAAAGAAAAAATACAGCAGCTCTGCAGCAACTGATAATAACATACAAAAGGAAACAAAAATTGAGATGATTTCAAAAATAAATTTGAGGGTAGAGAATTGGGGGTGGGAAGAAACAACCTTATGTTCCTAAAATAGGAGAGAATATCACACTTATGTGCATCCCTCTACCCATGACTTGTTCTGACTTTAATGGAAGAAACATATCCATATCTGTGAAAAAAAGAATGTACGTTAATTTGATGCAGTTACTTCTCTGAAATCCATGGGAACTTTAAGATTTCATGGAAAGCAAGGATGTTTAGCAAAAAAAAAATGGCTTTTTCCTGTATTAGTGATGAATGCTAGGAAATTCCCACTTCTACCCCATGGCTTAAATGGTAAAGTCAAGAATGTAAACCCTATATTATAAGAGAAATAAGTCTTTGCTATCCCAATACAATATTTATAATGTTACAAAACTACAAATGTGAGTATCTAGCCCCAGCTCCTAGCTGATGAACTTGGCCTATAGTAGACACTTATTATTTTCAGACTTAGTGCCACAATTATTCTTGTTAATAACTTCCAATAATTGACTATAAAATAATGTACAATTGGTATGACTGATAATGGGGAAGCTAACTGGTACAGTGGATAGAGCACTGGTCTTGGAGACTTCCTAAATTCAAATATGACCTCAGACACTGGCTGTGTGAGCCTGGGCAAGTCTACTTAGCCCTGTTTGCCTCAGTCTCCTTATCTGTAAAATAAGCTAGGGAGAAGGAAATGATAAACTACCACACATCTTTGCTCAGATGGAATCGCAAAAAATTAGACATGACTGAAAATGACTGAAAACAACAAGAAAATGGCCCAATAATGCCATTCCTGGATCTATATCCCAAGGAAATCATAAAGGAGGAAAAAGGACCCACATGTGCAAAAATATTTGTTGCAGCTCCTTTTGTGGTAGCAAAGAATTGGAAAATGAATAGATGCTCATCCATTGGGGAATGGCTAGTTGTGGTATATGAAAGTAATGGAATATTATTATTCTATAAAAATGATGAACGAGCTGATTGTAGAAAGGACTGGAAAGATCTACATTGATTGATGCTGAGTGAAACAAGCAGAATGAGGAATACACTGTATGTGGTAGTAAGAATGTGCAATGATCAGCTATAAAAGGCCTGATTCTTCTCAGTAGTTTAGTGATCCAAAGCAGTCCCAATAGACTTTGGGCAGAAAATGCCATCTGCACCCAGAAAAAGAATTAAGGAGGCTAAATGTAAATCAACATCGGCTATGTTCACTTTTTTGTTCTGTTTTTTTTTTTTTTTCTCTCTCCCATGTTTTTTCCCTTTTGCTTTGATTTTTTCTCTCCCAACATGATTCTTAAAGTAATGGGTATTAAAAATAAATAAATTTACAAGAATGGGAAAAAAGAATAGGTCTGATAAAGTAATGTCAGTAAAGTCAGTAAATGTCAGTAAATCTCACCAGAATCTCATCAAGTTAAAAAAAACACAATAAAACTAAAAACAAAAGAGAATAGAACAATGTAATTGTATGTCATGTCAACCTCCACTATTACAGATACAATTGACTCAAAACAGAATTTGTCTCTTGCTGTCAGCTATAGAAAAGAAAAGCTTTCATAATTTAGTCTAACTAGTGTGTGTGCTCATATCCCAACTTGTGTTTAGCATAAGGGTTGAAAGGTTTCTAAAAGTGCTCTCTGCAAATCATTACAAAGCAATGAACTGATGTAGATTTTTAGCGGTGTAATGATGCATTACGGATGCACCACAGGTGGAGAACAGAGGAAAGGCTTTAGAGATGAAAATGGACAGACAACAGAAAGCTTTCTTCAGGTGCTATCAAAAGCCAGTTGGCTTCTGTAGCAGATATCTGGGAGAGGATAAATCAAGCCAGATATGTATGAGCCTTTTCAAATGACATTGTAAAGGCATTAATGGTACTGAAACAGAGTAGGAAAAATGGGGAACTGAAAACAACCCAGTCACGAAATTAAAAAAAAAATAAAATAAAAAGAATAAAAAGATAGCCTTTCAAAAAATCTCACAGAGGCTAGGTCCCTTCTGTGAAACACAGGGACTCTGGGATAGGACCTGGACCTGCGATTTCACTGACTTAGGGAACTCCCTAGATGGGGAAACCACTTTTAGCAGTGTCAGCTGGCATCTTCTCTGCAACTTAATTTCCTGGAGTGTTAAGTGACTCTGACAGCTTAAGGAACTTGCTCAGAGTCAAAGAGCCAGTGTGCTTCAGGGAAGCACTTGAAGCCAGTCCTGACTGGCTTCAAAGATGGCTCTTTATTCACTGTGCCACAGTGACACTATTTTTTAAAACATTAGTTCTGAATTTATTTAACTAGTGTCAAGCCTTCCTTTGAATCATTGATTTTGCCATCTGTTCCTTTGTTTAGGAATAATAACAACAACAATGTATATAATCTAAACAAGAAAACATTATTTCTGAAAGATGGTATGATACATATGGAGTTTTTAAAATAAATTATGTGAAGAACAGACAAATTCTCTGGATCTACAGAAAATCAGCTTCCTATGTCCCAAGGCTTAATGAAGAGAAAATAAAAACACTTCATGAATCTAAATGAATTTTTCTGAATATTACTTAAAACAGAGATAAAATCAAAGGAAACACTTTTCAGGTATCATCTCACTTGATCCTCAACAATTTCATGGAGCAAGTAATAGTATTATTTCCACTTTCTACATCTGAAAACTGAGCTTCATAAAGGTCAAGAAACTTGTCCAGAATCCCAGAGCTAGTGAATATCTGAAAAGGGATTTAAATACAAGTTTATCCTAATCCCCAACTCAGTGTTCTACACATGGTCAGCAGAGGCAAATTCCCATAGAAATTCAGAGTCCCTAAAATTTGTATAAGACTCCTTGCTGGGTAAACCTTAACTTAAAAACCACAAATTAAAATGACCTGTTTTCTGCTGTATTTTCTCAATTTTGTTAAATATTTCCAATCACATTATTACATTTTAATCTGGTTCTGTCTACACTTGGAAGTATCGCCACAGCATGTGCTAAGATACCCTGTTTTTCACTTGTGAAGAGGAGCTTAGTTACTCACACTGAGCTAAACAGAATAAAGATAACAATGAACCATTTAGCTTGAAGCTATTACAAATCCATTTTGAGAAATGTTCTTAGGTGATATTAAAAGGTAAAAAAAGGCAGCAGAATCATGTCCATGCAATGAAAATTCATAGTAAATCTAATGGTTCTGATAACAATTTCAACAGTCATATTAACTGTACATCATTCACATCTGTCTTCTTCTTTCCACTTTCACATACCTACCTCCATACTTAAAGCCCTGGTCATTTCATTTGTGCTAATGTGCCAGCCTGCTTATTGGATCTCCTGATTCTAGCTGCTGCTGTTATTCTCCCTAAAACAACATCCACACGCTGCCAAAACAATCTTTCTAAAATACAAGTCTGATCATCTTTTCTCTCTCAAAAATCTTCATTGGCTCTCTGTTGAATCACTAGGATTCAACCACAAGGAAAAGTACAAAGCCTTTGAGAATCTTCCTAATTAATCTTTAATTTTTCTTTCTTAATTTTATCTTGTACTACACACCCTATGTTCCAGTGAATTTGGACTATTAGATTTCCCCAAACCATCCTATGCCTTAGATGCGTCACTTTTCATGCCTGTAGTGATCTATCTTAACCGTTATCAATCTCAGTATCTTTAAATCCTATCAAACTTTAACTCAAATATCAAATTCTCCAAGTCTTCCTTAGACATCTCAACTCTCAAATGATGACAGTATCAGATTTACTAATATATATAAGTGTGAATCAATCAAATAGAACACGAGCACCTCAGAACAATTTTATGTTCAACTCCTAGCACAAATTTTTGTATAATGCAGCTGAAAGACTGGTTTAATAAAGTTGGCTAATATCTAGAACCCCCATGTAACTTTATTTATGATGGAAATTTACTAGCAAGCTAATTTTCCCCAATTGATGAAAATTTTGCCCAGTTTCTAGAAAATTTAACTTTCTTACCTTTCCAACTTGTGGGTCTGAATGAATGTAGTTTTATTGTACGTGGTGCCATGTACATAACGAATACTGGAGCTGGAAGAACCTTAAAGAGGGCATGCCTTCCTCATTTTATAGAAAAGGAAACTGAGCCCCACACAGATAAGTAACTTGCCCAAGAGCACAAAGAAAATCAGTGGAAAACCTGAACCTGAATCCCAGATGTGAGTTATGTTTTTTTCTCACACAATATTGAGTACATGAGAGGGAAAAGGATTGTCAAAGATGAAGGCTTATAACAATAGAGCTGCTGGAACTCCAGCAGAGTAACTCCAAAGAGGAGGTAGCTTTTTCTAACATAGAAATTAGATTCCATTCACCTCACTCATACATCATACCATCTTATCACATCTATTCTTCTGTTTTTTATTGTTTTAATTCTTGACTCAAAGTCAAGGCTTTTAGTAATCATGTTTTAATATCATAAACTGAATTGTCCATCTGACAAACTCCTTTTTTCCTACATGTCCAATACGATAGACTTCAAGGAGGTGACTGATATTATGTCTTGAGTTGAAAAAGTATTACATTGTAAGGGAATTGATTAAGAGGGTGATTTAATTTCCCCTGGTTTTAAAAGAAGTTTCTATCACCTCCTTCTGCTAGTAATTAGTGGTGTAGGTGAAGTAGGAAGCCCCTGAGACTAACTGGGTGGAGTGAGTGTTTTAGTGAGCTTATGCTGAAACTAGTGATATGTATCATAGAATGAAATGTGGATAAAGTGATGTGATTGTGCAGAAAGATTAAACAATTTAAGGGAGTGGAAAATGAAGGCAGCTAGGTAGTGCAAGTGGTTAGAGCAGCAGCCCTGAAGTCAGAAGGACCTGAGTTCAAATTTGATCTCAAGCACTTAACACTTCCTAGCTGTGTGACCCTGGGCAAGTCACTTAGCCCCAATTGCCTCAGGAAAGAAAAAAAAAGAAACATGAAGGTCCATAATCATACGGATGCACACTAGTTCTAGTGCATAGAAAATTTTCAGTTCTAGAAACTATAATAAGTAGACTTTGTTAGAGTTAGGGTATTTGACTTATTATAGTCCTGAAATTCCTGTGGATTCTAAATGGGAAGTCAGAATTCCTTGGTATTAAGGGAGGAATAAAAATCGTCCCACCTCAGAATGTGCATTTAAATGGGACCATGAGATATTGCCACATGAGCTTTATCAGATGTCACACCTGTAGCTCAAAGTGGACATATTGTACCTAGATTTTAAAAATCTTCCTTCACATGCTAACAAACTCTTGGCTATTTTTAGACCATCTAAAGATGCTGAGCTTTCTTGGGGTTACTGTCAGCTCTGGGGAAAGAGAGCCTCAGCCCACTCCCAGGCTAGGCGTTTGAATGCAAAATTAAACCAGTTCTTGGTAGAACACCTGGGCTTTCCTTGGGAATTTCATTTAGCTCAGGTTAATCTGAAGGGGACCCCCCCCCACTGATTACAATCTGACCTTGTGTGGTGGTTCTTCAATTAAAGGCAAGAACTTTCAGGAAACATTGAGAGTTCCAATACCTAGAAGCTGGCCAGGGTCCTTTTGAGATCATAACTTCTTGAAATTTTTTTGGAGAATACCTGAAATTATTCTAGAGTTAAGGGTTATCATCTCAAGTAACCCACTGAGTAACTCATCATCTAGCTTGTTCTCATTCTGGAAGAATATGGCATGCCATATAATTTCCTTAAATTGTATATAATAGGAAATATACCCTTTTATCCTTAATTATAGTAATTAGGACTGGATCTAAAATTTCATTGATATGAGGAATAACTTCTCATCCCTTACAATCTTAAGAGAGTTGCTTAGAGGATTAAGAAGTTAAATGACAAAACTAGGGTCACACAGAAAGTATGTGTGAGAGACAAAACTTGAACTTGAGGCATCTTTTGTTTAATGTTATCTCTATCTACAGCACATTTCCTCAAGTTACATATTCTAGCGTTATATTTCAAAGTGCATGAATACTTTATTTACTTTCATTTACCCCTAAACTCAAACAATAGCTCTATGTGGATCATGTTACCTTTCAGATATGTCACATTCATTTAAATTGTTACTAGTCCACAGGGTTTATCTGACCTGTATATCATATACTCCAAATGTTTTAATTTATTATTATATAAATTTCATCTTGTTGAATTCATATGGTATTCTTTAATGAGCAATAAAGAACTTTTTACCAAGGTCCTGCATCTAACACTTGGATGAATACATCAACTTGGTGGGTTTTTTATACTCAAGCTATCCGTATCAATGCTCTGAAATACTTATACACACTGATCCCAAGATGAAGAAATGGATGATGAAAATGCTCAAAAGGCTATAAAATGACAAAAAGTAAAGAAATTTGGGGGGTTTCTCATGCGTGGGGGGAAAAACGTAATGGGTATAAAGGTAACCCTGCCATTACAATGCTGAAAGGATAAAGGGACCTGATGTTCCAATGACATTTCAATGTATCACGTGGAAATACCAGGCTGGGAGCAGGGCAGCCTTGCCCACCCACATTGTGGCACTCTTCTAATCTGTCTTTTGTAGCAAACAGACAAGTTTGTTTAACTTTTTTTAATTAACATCTGTCCTTGCTGCTGACAGACATCACGAACAAGACACTTTTTCTCTATTACTGCTTGGATTCTGGTCTTAATTACTTTAGAATCTAATCCAGAACCATGGCTTTAGGCACAGTATTTAAGCCATTTGTGTTGCTATAGTGTTCTTTAGTTTTTCAAATATCATTCCACTCTTCTGGTGATTGATATGAAAAGACTATAAGGAAGGCGGTTACCAGGGTGAATGCAGGGGCTACAGGAGAAGTGTGCTATTGATCATATTTCTGGAAGCCTGTGCTTTGTTTAAGCTTTGTGGAGCTGTTATTGGGGATGCTCAAGAAAAATTAGTGGACAGGAGATCCAGCTTTGACGCTAATTGTGTCTCTTTGGGCTAGTCACTTACTGGAACTCCACTTCCCCATCTGTCTATGAGGAGATAGGACTATCTGATCTTAAGGTTTCCATTCCACACCAACATTCTAAGACTTTATATTTTTTTCTAATACAAATTGATAAATGATGGCACTGGACCTCATCTCTGAGGTTCCTTCCAGCTCTAACATTCTCTGCACACATACCTTTCACTTATGTTTTAATGAATCAAGATGACCTGGCTATTATTAAAAAGGAGAATAATCCCTTCTTCCCTCTTTATACCCCTAAGCCCCCCCCCAATGAAATCGAGTCTTCCTTTATAGACTAAAGGCATATAACAGAAGAAATGAATTTCTTTTGTTGTTCATGTCACAAATGGCAAGTAATCAAAATCCTCTTAGTATCACTAAGTGTTTGATCACAGAGTATGGCATGCATTTGAAATAATGAAGGCAGGAATAGCTGAGGGAAGGGTGGAGAAGGAAGAGGCAGAAAACAGCTGTATGGTACCTTCTCATACAATCCAGCGCCCGGATGAAGAAGTCCTTGTGCAACTGATGTTCATCTCTCAAAATGGCACACTGCTCGAGGGTAACTGACATAGACGTCCTGTCTTTGGCACTCTTACAACAGGTAAATCGAATCCCATGGAGTTTGCGGCAAATCTGCAACACCAAAAATGGATTTTGGTGGGTTTGGAGACTGTTTTGCAATAACAGTGCTACAGAAATAAAGCAGTATGGTCCAAGGGAAAAAGCGTTGACTTTTTGTATATTTGGCTAATCATTTTCCTTGTGTGGGCTCAGTTTCTTTATGTGAAGAATAAGAGGTTTAGATCTGATGCATTTAGCTCTTAATCTATGAAATCCTAGAACTCTTTTTAAAGAGTTTAAAATTTTAAAGAATTGTTAATTTACAGAATAAAAGAAATATTTGCATTACACTATAAAAAAGATGATTTCAGATTGTAGAGACCTACTACTTTTAGATACAAACTATGAATCCAATTTACTTACGTTACATTTTGAATGGATTCCTAAATGTAACTATTTCTTAAATTAAAACTCTGACATAAAGGCAGTAGAACAAGTCAAATGTGTTTTTCTCCCAGAGGTAAAAAGATTGTTTAAAACATGTTTAAAATGCTAAACTTCTAGTGTAGACAAAATGTTGAGTTAGTAAAGATTAGAGTTAATATGAAGTAGGTGATAGAACTTTATTGTTGCGATCTTTCTGTTGCCATCCTCTGTGTTAGAGGCTAGGGATAGAAGGACAATTTTTTTGAAGTTAATTTTTTTCTTTAACTTATTTAATATTTTCCAGTTACATTCAAAACAAAACAAAAATTTCACATTTCTTTTTAAAATTTTTGAGTTTTAAGTTCTCTCCCTTATCCCCACCCACAATTAAGAAACCAATTGCATATGCAAAACATTTCTATAAAAGTCAAGTTGTGGGGGGAAAAAACAAAACAAACAAACAAACAAAAAAAAAAAAAACATGGATCTCCCATACTAATAAAAATAAAAAAAGAGAAAATCCTTCAATCTATATTCAGATGCAATCATTTCTTTCTCTGCGTATAGATAGGGTTCTTCATAAATTCTGCAGAATAGTCATGGATGATTGTATTACTGAGAATAGCAAAATCCTTCACAGCTGGCCATCCAAGAACATTGCTATTCCTTTTTATACAATACATTTCATTTTGTTTGAGTACATGGAGAACTTTTTCCAGGTGTTTTTTTTTGTTGTTATTGTTGTTTGTTTTTTTTTTTTTTCCCCCCAGAGATCATCTTGCGCATCATTTCCCACAGAACAATAAGAATCCATCATAAACACATACCACAGTTTATTGAGCCCTCCTCCAACTGATGGACAAAGGACAAAAAATTAATACAATTTGTCTTCAGAGTAGACAATCTGTTGACCCTTATAAAGCAAAGTATTTTGAACTACTTTTTATCGATCACATTTAAAAAGGATTTTGCAATCTTCCTGACAAAATGATACAAAGCAGGTCTCAGATAACACTAGATACAGAAGACTTTTCTCTCTTAGAGCTCTAGGCAAATTTCTAAGTGCTAGACCAAAGGCCAGAAGGCATTAGTTGAGGATCTTTCTGGTCTCAAAGAGTTTATGGATAAACACTCTTTTTTAAGTTATTATTTCCCTTCTTAACCCCCAAACTACTTTGAATTTCAAAATTTCAGTTTACATATATTTTAAATTTACTTCTTTATGTATACTTTTAGTACTGTAAGTTCCCAACATCTAGAACAGTGTCTTGTTCATTCATACATAGAGAGTTGTATATGTATGCCTGAACTTATGATTTTACTGATAATCTTCATCCACCAAAGAGCACCAACTACTCATGGTCTTAAAAAGCTGCCTGGGCTACCATTGAGATACCTGACTTGTTCATGTTCACATGGATAGCATATGTCTGAAGCAGGCCTTAAATTCAGTTTTTGATAACTTTAAGTACCAAGCTGGCCTTAGACAGTGACTAGCTGGGTGACCCTGGATCAGTCACTTCATCCTGTCTGCCTCAATTTCCTCATTTGCAAAATGAGCTGGAAAAGGAAATGGAAAACCATTCCAGTATTGTGCCAAGAAAATCCCAAATGGGGCTACAGTGAGTCAGATGTGACTGAAAAGACTGAACAATGAGCTTATTTGCAATAAGAACTTTCTTTTCTTTCTTGGTGAGGATGGGAATGAAATCCTATGCAATCTGCAACAAGAATTCCTCATATTGACTTACTGAATAAGATGTTTCTCTGGTAAAACTTTCATGGCTCAAAGGCTGAGGAGAGTAGAAATCACTGGGTAAGCTGATTTTTAGGAGCACATATTTATGGAACTTGAATTTTCAAAAGAATTAAAGTTAAAAAATTAGCATTTCTGAATATGGTTATCTTGACAGTGAAATTAATTCTTTCAAATTTAGGCTAACGGAGGTGAACATGGTGGGGATAAAAATATTACAATGTACTCCTGAACAGGGGCTAGTTTTTATTTTTATGCCAATGTGTCTGTTAATCTGACCAAATCCCTTAAACCATCACTGTAAGCATCAGATTTCTTTAAAATTCCATAGATTTTTTTCAAGTTCAATCAGGAGAATTAGATATACTTCAGATATGGAGTTTTTTTTTAGTTGAAAAATGAAAAATGAAATTTCAGAAGCAGTAGCATTTTATTAGACAGACAACGAATAGGTAAGTCAGAGAAAGAACAAGAAAAGAAGCCAAGAATTTTGCAGAAATTTTCATGAGAGATCTGTGGGTTTTTGCCTTTCCAGCCCATCCTAGCAGAATTAAGGCCCTGAAGGCCACAAGTACTTTCTTTAAATTAAACAATTCAGCATATCCAGAATCTGGAAAGGGGAAAGTAAAGGTCATTCACAAGACCACATTTATATGTTGTATGGGAAGGCATAAACTTTTGATCTAGACACTAGAGTTATTATTCACTGCATCTCTCTGTTGGAGGAAAAAAAGTCAAGACTTCTATGCTTTAGTCCAAGTGCTCATTCCAGGACAGGGAACATCCCAGCAAGCTCCACTTCTATACATCAGTGAGAGATCCTGATCCCTATTGCTCTGGAGCAGGCAAATACTAACATTAGGAGTTTTCACTTGTCTCACAATAACCAGGGGAACAGACAGATTCCAGCTCTGAGAACTTGCCTTGTGTTGTTTCAGGGGAAGCCAAAAAAACATCCCACTGACTTCAACACATGTCAGGCACTAGCACTAGGACCTGCCTCAGCAGCAGATCCCTGCAGTCTCCAGCAGGGCTAGCCACCCTCCACCCCAGCTCCTTGGGGCACTACCAATTCCCTTTGGGCCTTGGGGCAACTTCATAGGGACAGCAGAGTGACAAATATTATATAGCCGTTCATTCATTTCTGTTCCACTCAGTTGTTTAGTTATTACATTTGTGTCCAATTCTTTGGGATCTTGTTTGGGGTTTTCTTGATAAATATACTGGAGTTATTTGCAATTTCCTTTCTCAGCTCATTTTACAGACTGAAAAAGCTGAAGCAAATAGGGTTAGGTGACTCTTCCAGGGTCATACAACTACTAAATATATGAGACTTTATTTGAGCTCAGGAAGAGGAATCTTCCCGACTCCAAGTTTTGCAATTCATCCACTATACTACCAAGCTTCCCTGACACATATTAAAACATCTTAAGAGCCTGGAGTATTATGAATATTAATAGCATTAATAAAATAATAATAATAAACATCCTTATGATGTTTATATTAGCAAAGTAGTAAAAATAGCTGTAATCTACCTTCCTCAGATATTATGAGAATTATCAGAATTTTAGATGATTTTTGAAGCTAGAAAAAGGTAATTATTTCTCAGGAAAACTAGTCAAGAAACCTTAATGTAATATAATAAGGTGTTCAATAGAGACACTTGCAATAAGACCTTGAAAAGAATGTTTCTTTTGATGTTCTTTCTTAGGATCCAAGGAAGACATGACAAGAATGTCAATCTACTAGCCTCTGCCCTCCTCTGTGTAAATTATTTTATAGAGCCTCTTGTTGAATTATCTATGCCCTCTTCCAAGAAGAGAGAAGCAATACTGGGTATAATCACAGCTCTGACAATAGAAAAAAAAGCTTGGGTTTTCATATGTATGTTAGTAGTGCAGTATGGGATCAAGTGTGTTCCCAGATTTATGACACTAAGTTGTGAGTTGCATTAGCAAAATTGTGAAGTAGCTATGAAAACAATAGTCATCGTTATGATTCACAGAGTCTCTCCCAATTAGAATGTGAGCTCCTTGACAATAGAGACTGCCACACTTCTTTCTTTGTTTGCCCAGTTCTTAGCATAATGCTTTGAACATAATAACCCCAAAAATGTTTTTTTTTCCCATTCTCCTTTCTTTCATTCATTTCTCCCTTTCTCCATTCCTCCCTTCCTCCTTTCCTTTCTTTCTTCCTCCTTCCTTTCTTCTTTTCCCTCCTTCCTTTCTCACTGCTTTCTCTTTCCCTCCCTCCCTCCCTTCCTCCTTTTCTCCCTTCCTAGCATGAAATAGGTCCCTGTTGAATCTCGAGAAAGACCTCATATGTTAACTGATAAATGACAGAGTTATATGCCTTGTTTCACCCATGGGTGCTTGAGCATTCTCTGGATGACTGCCAATTGACAACAAGAAAACTGCTCTCTGGGCTACCTTGATGATTTTTGACCCTAATCCCTGCCAGGCTCCAGTCTGGTATGAATCTAAATCAAGGATTAAACTGATCTGAGAAATTAAAAGGTTCTTTTTTTTACCCTCAAGGGTCCACTATAAGATAAAGAAACCCACTCAAAGAGGCTCCTAATCATGAAATCTATGCCCTAGCAGAAATTTCTCTGCCAGTATCTGTATTAATAGACGCAGGAGCTCATTAAAGGGACAAAATGGTGATAGGTTTTGCTGGCAGCCTATGTGAGGGCTTTGAAAGCCATTTTGGGTAGAAGCCAGGTTATAGTCAATAGTTGTTCAGTTGTTGTTCAGTCATGTCTAACTCTTCGTGACCCCATCTGGGGTTTTCTTGGCAAAGATACTGAATAGTTTGCCATTTCCTTCTTTAAATTATTTTACAAATGAGGAAACTGAGGCAAAAATGGTTAAGTAACTAACTTGCCCAGAGTCATATAGCTAGTAAGTGATACTAGGATACTCTATCCATAGTTTCACTTGGCTACTATCTTGTTAGTTTTCCATTATTTATGCTCTCATGACGGAGACAGCAATACTAGTATAACACCACGGCTATATTTAATCTCAGGGTACTCAGAAACATTGAACTTTAGTCCAAAATACCAACTGCATTCAGTTTTCAAGAGAAAAGCCAACGAGTGACAATCACTCTTTATTTACTATTTTTTCACTCCTATTTTTCACTCTTTTTATTTTCTGTTTCCCAGGATTTTTGTGTTCATTTCTGGTGATTTATTGATTGATTTATTGATGATGGGGGGATAGGGGATATCACTGATGGAAAACAGGCAGAATGACAGAGAATGAAAGGAGCTTGGGTGACCCACAGAATGGGTGTAGAGTCCTAAGCAATCTAGAGTTAGTCACTTTTCCTTCCAGCCCCTGGACTCTCTGGTAAGAAGGGAATAAGCCTGAAACAAAGAACTTACCGTTGCAGCCAGCCACACGATTTCTACATTTTTTCTCTTTTTGGCCTGGACATTTTGGTAGAGATTTTCTAGTAATCCTTTTAGATCATTTTGTTCTTGGAAATGGGATAGACCTGAAAAAAGGGAGAAAATAAGTGGTATTTACAAAGCCCTCTTGGTTCTCCTCTGCTTTCACTTTTTCTCAACTTTTATTTGTGCTTCACAGATATCCAATCCAGAGAAATTCTTTCAGTTATTCACCATTCAAGTTTCTAGCCTTTACTTTACTACAAAGCCCTCACGCCATTCTACTTAATAAGGTCCAGATGAAATACCCATACTCAATAAAGTCATGGAGTATGTGTACTTGGATGTATTTTTTCTAAGTCTGTCATTTTATAAATGAGTAAATTAAGGTCAAATTGACCTTTGCTTTATAGCTATTAGGTGGCGGATCTAGACTTTTCTGACTAGTTTTCTGACTTCTGACTTCAAATCTGATATTCTTTCATTATATTACATTGGTCATTATGAAATTATATCTTTACCTCAAGTTTCCATTTATCTTGATTAAACAAAGGCTAATATGAACATTAGAATAGTCAAGGAAGAAAAGGGATCATCCTGCACCAATTCCCTCATTGTACAGATGAGGCTCAAAATGCCAAGTATTTTGGCATTGTGGGAACATTGCTGAATCTAGTACTAGGGAGATGAGTTCAAATCCAGTCTCAGATATTTTGTAGCTGTACTGTCATTTAATGTCTGTCTGCTTCTGTCTTCTCATCTGTAAAGTAGTGGTAATAATAATAACACCTGTTTCCCAGATTCTTTTTCAGAATCAAAGGAGATCATATGTGTAAAGTACTACTTATAATAAGACGAGTACTTATTCTTGTTATAATTGTTAAATTATAGTCACACAACTAATTATGTGGTAGAATTAGGATAAACCTAGGCTCCTGAGAGTTAGATCAGTGTTCTTTCTGGTAAACAATAACTTTTTACAATTAAAGATATTTCCAGAAAACCTCATTGTCACTAAATGTGCTGACTTTTTGAATTTCCAAGTCTCTAGGAGAAACAAACCTTATTGATTTTCCAAAAATAAGTCAGTTTAATTGTTAGCATGTTATTGTACTAAGAAGTTTTCCTTGGTTATTTGTTTAGTGACAAAGATTAAGAATCACAGAAATACAAATAATGAAAAAGTTTGTAATTTTTAATTTTTTGTGACAAAAAAGAAGCTGTTTGAGATTCACAACCCCACTTTTTTTTGTAAAAGTGGAAATGGAAGTTGTGGCTCTGGTGTCAGAGGAACCAGGTCCAAATTTGGACTGTGATGCCAACTTGGCCCTATGAGCTTGAACAAATCTTTCCTGTGTCCTGGATGACTGGATGATTTCTGAGGTTCCTTCAGGCTCTTTATCTATGATTCTATGTTCTAAAGCTCATACCATTCCCTTGGGAAGAAGGGAGGGAGGCAGAGAGAAAGGAGAAAAAAGGAGAGAAGCAGAGGGTGGGAGAAGAGAGGGGGGCAGGAGAGAGAGGGTAGAGAGGAAAGGAAGAGAAAAGAGAGGAAGAATGAGAAGAAAATGGGAATAGAGAAAGGGGAAGAAAGGAGGGAGAAAAAGGAGGGACAGAGAAAGAAAGAGGGAGAAAGGGGAGAGAGAGAGAGAGAAAGGAGGAACATTGATAGGAAGAAGGAGAGAAAAGGAAGATAAAAGGGAGGGAGAAGAGGAGGGAAAGGAGGGAAGATTTCAGTTCAGGAAGAGAAGGAGCACAGGGAAGGACAGAAAGAAAAAGGAGAAAGTAGAAAGGAGCATGAAGGGAGAGAGAGGGAGAGGAGGAGGATATCGAAGAGGGATTGAAGAGGGAAGGAGGGAAGAGAGAGCTTTTACAGTGAAATCAAAAGACTGATGGACAAAACCCCAATAAGGTCTGGGAAGAAGGGCTGCTATCCTTCCCAAACGTATGAAAATGGAGTAGCCAGAGAGAGAGAGAACAACATGTGTGGTATGCATCATAGTGGATAAACCACTGGATTTAGTCAGGAAGACTGAGGAAAAAACAAGGTTCTAATCCAACCCCTGGCATTTATTTACTAAGAGATTTTTCTGAATCTCAGTTACTCAACTGGTAGAATGAGGGAGGTCAACAAGAAGATATCTTAGGTCCTGTCAAGCTCTAAATCTATGATCCTATGAAATAGTATAAACCTCCAAAGCCCAAAGTTAAATGTACTCTCTACCATTTGCCAAAAAAGTAACTTTACGCCCGTCGTATCACAGTTTCCTTATTTATAAAATAAGTACTGTACCACTTTACCTCATTCACTGCATTGTAGTGAGGAAGGTATTTCATAAATTGCTAAATAAACATGAGCTTTTTTTCCATATATATATTCAGCAAACACTTACCAGGGGATAAGATGATGCTTTAAGAAGAGTCCTAAATTCAAGAGTCTGAAGAAAAGTGGGTTTAAACATCTCTGTTACAATTATATGAGTGACTTCAGGCAACCCAGAATTTCTGGGACACTCAACTTTCTCATATACAAAATGATATAATACTTGCACACCCACATAAGGCCCCTGTGAGGTTGTAACCTCATATTACTTATGAATCCACTGAGGGCTGAGCGCTCTCCTAGGTGCTGGAAGTGAGGCAAAATTTTTATAAGACATGTTGTTGCTCAGTCATTTTTCAGTCATGTCTAACTCTTTCTGGTCCCACTTGGGTTTCCTTGGCAGAAATACTGGAGTAGTTTGTCATTTTCTTCTCTAACTCATTTTATAGATGAGGAAACTGAGGCAAATATGGTTAAGTGACTTATTAGGTCACATTGTTTTTTTTCTTTTTGATTCAAACTCAGATATTTCTGACTCCAGGACTGGTACTCTATACACTGTACCATTCACCTGCCTTTTTTTTTTTTTTTATAAGACTCAAACCCTCCTAATCATGGAACTTATGGTCTATTAGAAGGATAAGATACTGATTACTGTAATGACTTTCACAGAACATTTTAAGATTTAGAAACCATATCCTATAAATTACCTCATTTGATCTTCAAAACCGCTCTGGGATGTATCTGCCTCATTTTATATATGAGAAAACTGAGACTGAGACAGCTTAAATGACAACACCCTAGTCTTTGCAACCTCTCTCTAAGTGCTATTGTAATCTTATCTAATCTAATATTCTAATTTAATAGATGAGAAAAATGGCACTAAGACAGTGACTTGTCCAACGTCATACAAATATTAAATATTTGAGACAAGATTTGAACTCAGATGTTCTTGACTCTGAGCCTGTCACACACTCACTCCCTGATACCATGGATCTGACTCTGCTTAAAGATCTTTTGACAAACCTTGATCTATACACATAACACATACTAATGGCCTTCTTATCCTAGTTTTGTTTCTATGTGACATTCCATAGCCTGGTATACCTCAGGCACTTTAACTTGCAGCATGTTGCATTGAAGAGAGTACCAGATTTGGAGTCAGGGGCTTGAGCAGAAAGGGATCGATCTTTGCTTCTTTTACTTATATGACTTTGGGTAAGACATAAGGGTAACTTATCTGGGTAAAGAGCCTCTTCATCCGTAATGCAAGAATTTCAGATGAGACAGCATCTAAGGGCTGTTCTAGCTTGAAATCTCTGACCCTGCACTTGCTTTCTCTGTCTCTTTAAAGCATCATGTGTATAATAATAACAGCACTATTGCAATGATGATCAATGGTAAACTATTTAGCTACTGGGATAAAGACAATAATCCCAGGAACTCTTGATGAAAAATTCTCTCTACCTCTAAAGAGAGAATTGAAAAACTCTGAATACAGAGTGAAGCACAGTTTTTTAAATTCCTTTATTTTTATTTTTAATTGTTATTGTTACAACAAGGATCATGTAAAATTATTTTATAAGGTTTCTCATGCATTATTGATATTATATAGCTTGTCTTTTCAGTGGGTGGATAGGGAGGCTAGAAAAAGGAAGAGAATTTGTAACTCAAAAATAAAAAAAAGAATACTAAAATAAATAAATAATGATTTTGGGAGAAATTTTAAACAAAAATAGCTTCTTTTATATAAGGAGGACATTTATTTTTATGAGCAGATAGAGAAGTAATAGTGATATTTGAAACAAAGAAGCAAAGAAAGGAGTGTCAATGAATAATTAAAAACAAAGAGAAAAGGGATAAACTTTTCTATAATTTCTATATGTATCTATAAATACATAGCTATAGATGCATATTCATATCTTCTATCCATCCATCTTCTCAAATATAGGTTGTACACTGGAAAGATTTGCAGATGCTGTTCTCCTTTTCTGTTCTTTGTATAGGGGAAAACTTATTTCTGCTGATGTTTGTTAAGTTAAATAATTAAAATGAGAGTAAAAAAGAAAATACCTCCTATTTGGTTTTCTGTTTTTATCTTCTATATCTCACTGGAGTTTAAGTCTATGGAGAACCACAGCTTTTTGTATTTGAAGCCCCAACCCTTAGCAAAGTGTTCTGCCTAAAAATATCTGCTGAATGTATAAAAAACATCCAGAGAACTAAGAAAACCTATAGGATTTAACAAGTCCAGATAGCCCAATAGACTACTTATAATGCTTTTCCACTTCTAATTCCCCTGAAGAATAAGTTGGAACAGGACAAATATGTTTCCTAGGATAGCTTCATTTTTCAGAGGGAGTTCAAGGAAGCAATGAGTGAGGATTCAGAGGTAATACTTTCTCATGTCAGCTCTGCCTGGCTTGATGTGTGACCTTGGATAAATTATTTAACCCCTCAATACCTGCTTCCTCATCTGTAAAATGAGCTTTATAACCCTGACTGGCTTCACAGAACTGTGGTGGAAAACAATTAATAAAACTGTTGACAGAGCATGCTGCAATATTGAGTTCTACATCAACAACAAACAGTCATGGGGAGAGTGGGGCTTCTCCCGGAAACAGCTGCAGGGATCAGAACTTGGCTTCACCTGGGTCAGGAAGCCCAGTTTCCCTAAGGTGGATCAGGGTTTTATCCAGATTATGTTCAGCATTCAGCAAATATGCATGTACACACACACACACACACACACACACACACACACACACACACACACACACACCCTCCTTAACTTCTTTGATTTAACAGAGAAGCCCGGCTAACTCTTACTTTCTAACACTGTCTTTCCTTTATGCTATGTTGACTACAGATTTTTTTGGATAAAAACTATAGCTCCAAGAAGAATTTCTATTTGAATAATATTTGGTAACCACAAACCTCAGAGTAAGAAGGTATTTAAAACATTTTTTAAAGATGAAGACTTTTATGACTTTGTCACCATATTACAATTTTCACTAGGTGTACAGCTTCCAAAGTTGTGAACTTCTTCCCATTAGATTTATTAAATCTGTACCTTGTATTAAAATTGTACCTTGGTCACATTTTAACCTGTTAAACCTGAGCAGTGCTTTTTAAAGTGCAACTTTCTGCTGATAATAAAGGTTAAATATGTGTGTGTATGTATGCAAGCATGTATGTCTGTGTTCTGTGAACCATAGTCCCAAAAAAGGAAATGATAAATTTTGCTACATTGCTGGTCTTGGAGTTCAAATCCAGCATCAGACACTCAGTATTTGTGTGACCTTGGGCAAGTCACTTAATATCCTATTTGCCTCAGTTTCCTCATCTGTAAAATGACCAGGAGAAGGAAATGGCAAATTTTTCTAGTATCTTCACTCAGAGACCACTATGACTGAAATAATAACAATAACAACATCCAGAAGGTGGCAACTAATCATTCTGTTGTATTCTGTCCTGGTAGAGAATAGGGATAGTGAAAGAAGACTAGAGAAAATACCAAAATATGAAATTATAATGTAGCAACTTTAGGATTTATGCAAGAAAAAAAAAACTTCCATGTGATTAGATCTATTCCAAAGAGGCACATTGGATTCCTCATGAAAAGTGTTCACTTTGTGGAGACGTCGATCAAAGCTTCTTAAACTGTGGGTTATAATCCCATATGGAGTCACTAACTGAATGTGGGGTTGCAAAATTATGATGTGTTATCAGAAAATGTTTAATTTTTTTTTTTACCTATACTTTTACATCCTTATAAATCTGGGGATGCCTAAAAATTTCTTGAGCAACAAGGAGTCTTGAGTGGAAAAAGTTGAAGAAGCCCTCCTCTAGATGACATTTTTGGTCATTTACAGATTGGACCAGATAATCTTTAAACTTCTAATTTACAGTCTTGGAGGGCAGACAAGACAGAGTGTGCTGCTAAGACAAATCTAAAATTATTGGGAAAGCTTAAAAGTGACAACTGGACATGACAACGGAAAGCCTAATCACTGCAGAGGAAAGACAAAACATTCCTCTTCCCATATTTAGAATCCTTGTGAGATAGAGGAATGGCGACTGACTGGGTCTCAGAAAATCTATGTTGTTTCCTTGCTCATGGCCTTGGGCTGCTGAGCTTTGTCAGAGAAAGCCATGGAAGTGAGCTGATTTCCTGCCATACTAATTTATGGTACACAACCCCAGCAGAGCCCTTGGTGCTGTTTGACAATCTGTCTAGTCTACTCAATGACTCTGTCTCCATCCCCCACAGTGACAGTTCTGTTCATATTCATTTCTCTTCACATTCCCCACCATCCATCTCACATCCACATGTAAGAACAAATGACCACTTCCCTCTCCCTCACTGAGGCCATACGGCCTCAACTCACCTCATCTACTCTCCTTAATTGCTTAAAACTTTTAAACACCACCTATTTTCTTCTTTCTCTTTTTATAGAAAAAATGAGATCCACTTTTCCTTGATTAATGTGAATTCCCTTTCACTACTGCCTCTATCATCCTTTCATTGTTTTCAGAAACTTCTGATTAATTATCATTTCCCACCTCCCGCCCCAATCACAATCCAAGAAGTTTAGTTTTTCCTTTTCCATTGGTTCCTTTTTCATCTTTCGGGAAATAAAGTCAGGACTTCCCAATTCTAAAACAAATACAAACACAAACACAAAAACAAACCCCCAGATGATATCTTTTCTTGTTCTTACTGCCAAGGTCTTTGAAAAGAAATTGTCTGTATTAAACAACTCTACTTTTCCACCATCCAATCAGAATATATGAACAATTAATTACTCCCTGTAAAAACCTCCAGTGAAGGGAAACCCACTACCTCCCAGACTTGCCCATTAGTTCTGCCTTCATAGAGCAAGCAGAATTTACCTGATTCTTCTTCTATAAGGGAATCCTTCAAATATCTTCGAACTGATATCATGCTCAACTAAGTCTTCTCTTCTCCAGGATAAACATTCCAAGTGTCTCCAAATTATCCCCACATGATATAGTTTTAAGCCTTGTGACCAACTTATTAAGCCTTCTCTGGGCACGATTTATCCGGCAAATATCCTTTGAAAGTATTCCAGAGTAATTCTTACCAAGGCAGAAGAAAGAAGCATTATCACTATTCTTCAATGTGGACCTTGTTTCTCTTGGTGACTCCTAAAATTCCTTCTGCTTTCTTTTTTTGGTTACAAAGGCATATATCAAACTTGTAGGTCACAAGAATATTCCATTATTTTTCAAATTGCTTTTGAGTTTCATCTCCTCAGTCTTGTATTTGCGAAGTTGCTTTTTTGAATCCAGGTGCAGGATTTTATATTTATTCTATCCAGTCACCCACCAGGACACTAGGGCCCGCCCAGCATGGGTATCTAGGTATATGCCCTATTGTAAGTCTCTTTTTCCCATCAGGAATAGTGACCTTTTGGGTTATAATGCCAAAATTCCTTCTTTCCTTACTCCTGCTCCATTCTAGATCTTACACTGGGTATAATAATATACACACATACATATAAAATATATTATATTTTAATGATGTAATATATGCATATAAGTATGTATATATATACATACATACACACACATATATATATACATACATACACACACACACACATATATATATATATATACATATATATATATATATATACATATATACATATAAATACAAACACACATAACTACTATAAGCTACTGGGCAGCATGGTATCATGGATAGTAGACCAACTCTGGATCTAGGAAAAACTGGTTCCAAGTTTTACCTCTGGGAATGTGGCACCTTTGGCAAATCATTTAAACTCTCAGTGTTCTGGGCAACTTTCTAAGACAACGGTTTGAAGACCATATTTTGATCTGTATTAGTAGAGGGAGTTGAATTATGTGGGATATTCCTGTCCTAATGATCCAGACCCAATCCCTTGCCTATAGTTACTGGAATAGGTATAGCAATCTATGGCCCAATGGTCCTAACTCACGATTTCTGTGACTGCCTAAACTAAAGACTTTCTTATGTTTTATATACCCCTATTTCAATGTGAGCTCCTATAGAACAGAGCCTGTTTATATCTCCTAAAATCTAGCACAGGACCTAGGCACATGGAAATAAATTCTCTCTCATTGATTATCTTATAAAAGGTCACTTTTATTAGGTTTAGCCCAAGCCTTTCAGCCTATCAAGGTCTCTCCAGTTTCCAAATCTACCATCCACCATACTATCTAGCTCTCTCAGTTTATGGTCAACTACAGAGGCAACAAGCATAATATATCTAAGTCTTTTTCTTCTCATGGTTTAACACTTGAATAGTATAATGCACCAATTTCTCAACATGTTTTCCTTTCTCTTCTTGTCTATTCTGCAATCAAATTTATCTTTCTTCTTTTTAAATCTGCTCATGATAGTTCTAGTCTCAATGGTCTACAGTTGCTTCTGAGTAAACTTTGCCTGGTTTTTAAAATCCCCTTCAACCTAAGGAATCCCTGTCTTTTTAGCTTTAGCTCAATACCTTCTTTTAACCTCTCTCTATATTGAGATAGCTTGGTGAAAAAAGTAGATAGAGCACTGCACTTGGATTCAATAAGATCTGATTATCACCAGGCTTTCTCAGCCTCAGTTTCCTTATCTGTAAATTGAAGATTTATAAATTGAGGTAGTAGCACCTACCTTGCAGGATTGTTGTAATGCTCAAATAAGATACATATGTAAAATACTCTGGAAATCTTAAAAACATTATGTAAATTAAAGAGAGACAGTTATTATTATAACTCATATGTAATATATATATATATATTTTACTTACATATAACTTAAATATTATACATAATATATAAATTTTATATTATAAAGGTGGGATATTTCTTTCCTCTTCTTTGTCTGTTTTTGTCCTTCTTTCCTTCTTTCCTTCCTTCCTTCTTTTTTGCTGAATTTATATATACATTTTAATACCTAACTCAAAAGTTACCTTTTCTGATCTCCTTTTACTTCAGACCTCACATAGCTCTTTACTTTGTACGTCTTTTGTTCTGTTAACATATGTTTTTTGGTTTTGTATACACACACACACAAATATTTGTTTCTTACTTCACTGTAAGTTCCATAAGCACAGATACCAAATGTCAGTTGACATGGACAGAGCAATAACACAAAATAGATGTCTAATAAACATTTGATGACAACTTAAAATTAATCTTGGTTCTTTCACTGGATCTACCTTGGAGAAGTAACCACTTTTCTGAATTCTGACTACTCAATTGTGAAATGAGTTCCTTTCCATACCTTTATTTAAATATGTAGGCGATACATCTCTTCATTTTTCTATCAAGTGTACTACTCTTAACTTTTCCATCCTCCTCCTACATTGGATATTTCCTCCCACTTTGGATATTTCCTCCTACTCTGCTTTCAGTTTCCTCTTTGTGTCTTTTCTTCTCTAGATTATAAACTCCTTGAGAACAAAGACTGTTTTTTCTTTTCATTTCTTTTTATCTCCAGTGGTTAGTACAGTGCCTGGTACATAATAGGCACTTACTAAATGCTTACTGACTAACCAGATCATATGTACAGAGCCTTCCAGCTCTGAGCCATATGAACTCTGTTATTTTCCAACATTAAATCTCTCCTTTAATTCTGTGTAAAACTTACATAATAACATTCATTAGCAAGCAAACAAATGCAAATTAAATGAAAGCTGATAGAGATGGTTTAAAATTGGAAAATCTAATTCTTTGGGATGCATTAAAAACTTGAAAAAATAAACAAACCCCACTGAAACTGTTTCCTGAAGAATTATTTCCAAACTGCAAATTAAAAAAGCAATATAAGAAAACAAATATCAAAACTCTCAGACTGATCATAGTTGAATGATATCTTTGATCCACAGACTTTCATCTTTTTTCTCAAATGAATTTTATAGTTCTGATCACCCATGGCAAAAACTTGAAAGGTAATTTAAAAAATACATAAAAAGAAATCTCCTCTGACTCAGTTATTATAAATACAGTCCACAGGACTTGGTAGTAAGGAAAGATGGTAGAGTTATAATGGATGAATTCTTTTGTAATTTTGTATTATTTTAAGGAGCCATGAATGTATTATTTAATGATGTCCAGATTTCTTTTGATAGTTTAAACCTGGTTTCTGAAAAGAGAATCATACATAGAATCATACGATCGCTATACTGGAATAGCTGGAATAGGGCCATCTGTTCCAACCTGAATTTAACTAAGCATAGCTCATATAAAAATACATGTAGCCCTTGCTTGAAACCATTAAGTGAAGTTTCAGTCTCCTAAGACCATCCTAATAGATGTTGGCACTATTCAAATTATTAGCAATTTCTAGCTTATATCCAACTTAAATCTCTCTCTCTCTCTCTCTCTCTCTCTCTCTCTCTCTGTATGTCTCTCTCTCTCTCTCTCTCTCTGTATGTGTCTCTCTCTCTCTCTCTCTCTGTATGTGTCTCTCTCTCTCTCTCTCTCTGTATGTCTCTCTCTCTCTCTCTCTCTCTCTCTCTCTCTCTCTCTCTCTCTCTCTCTGTCTCTCTGTCTCCTCTCTCTCTGTCTCTCTCTCTCTGTCTCCCTCTCTCTCTCTCTCTCTCTCTCTCTCTCTCTGTATGTGTGTGTGTCTCTCTCTCTCTCTCTCTCTCTCTCTCTCTCTCTCTCTCTCTCTCTCTCTCTCTCTCTGTCTCTCTGTCTCCTCTCTCTCTGTCTCTCTCTCTCTGTCTCCCTCTCTCTCTCTCTCTCTCTCTCTCTCTCTCTCTCTCTCTCTCTCTCTCTCTCTCTCTCTCTCTCTGTATGTGTCTCTCTTTCTCTCTCTCTCTGTATGTCTCTCTCTCTCTCTCTCTCTCTCTCTCTCTCTCTCTCTCTCTCTCTGTCTCTGTCTCTCACTCTGTCTCTCTGTCTCCTCTCTCTCTCTGTCTGTCTCCCTCTCTCTCTCTCTCTCTCTCTCTCTCTCTCTCTCTCTCTCTCTCTCTCTCTGTCTCTGTCTCTCACTCTGTCTCTCTGTCTCCTCTCTCTCTCTGTCTGTCTCCCTCTCTCTCTCTCTCCTCTCTCTCTCTCTCTCTCTCTCTCTCTCCATTACTCTTTGTCATATATTCAAAAACTAACTATAACTAGTTTAGACCCTCTTTTCCACTTCCACTATTAGTACCTTAAGTATTTAAAGATTCCCACCCCACAATATACTATTATTCTACCTCCCCTAAAATGTCTATCTTCTAGGATAACTATACTTAGGTTCCTCCTTTAATTTAAAAAAAAGAGAGTTTTATTTTTTGTTTTTGTTTTTTGCCAAGAATTTAACAACCATCAATAAATACCCATTATTGTACATTTAAAATCTCTTTTCCCCTTCCTTCCCCCTCCCCTCCCCTCCCCTCCTTTCTTCCTTCCTTCCTTCCTCTCTCTCCTCTCTCTCTCTCCCTCTCTCTCTCTCTCTCCTCTCTCTTCTCTCTCTCTCTCTCTCTCTCTCTCTCTCTCCTCTCTCTCTCTCTCTCTCTCTCTCTCTCTTCTCTCTCCTCTCTCTTCTCTCTCTCTCTTCTCTCTCTCTGTATATATATACACACACATACATCCATACATATATATATATATGTAATTTAAAATAGTAAACAAATATGATCCATTTTCCTGATTACATTTTCTTTGTTTTTCTTCTGTACACTTAAGAAAAAATTTACTACTACTTTTTAGGGGGGTTTTATCTATCACTGCCCCTCTAAACCTATTGCCCTCCTCTATTTCTTCCTTGTAATAAAGTCTGAAAAAAACTTCCTTGTCCTTTCAACTGATTTTCAAGTGGAATAGTCTCTCTCAATATCTCAGCATCCTGATTACCCTCCTTTACATTCACTTAAGCCACAAATGTGCAAGGTATATTATATTATTTTGTATTAAAATGGATGTACAATCACAAAATTTTATTTTTTAAAGGTTATTGACTCCTTAGTCATAAAGGACATTATTTTATTCATCTAACTAATGAAATTAAAACAACTCAAGTAATTATATAAAATCCATTCTGCAAAACAAAAGGAATATATCACATTATAAAGTTAAAACATAAAGCCACTTAAAAATATGTTGGGGCATATATGGTTATCAATGTCCTCTCAAAATTGTGATAGCCAGAACTAAACACATTAATATAGATGTGGTTTGATCAGGGCAATATATGGCAAGACTAATAGTTCCTTTTGTCTGGACATTTAGACTCATTACAATTAATTCACTAAGAAAGTTTTTTTCTATTATAGATCCTATATCTTTTTTTAGCATGAAGTGCACAAGTTTAGTCATTTCTCCTTTATATTCCTCAACACAAAATAATAATTTCACAAAGGTTAAAAAAAGTGACACAGGGAAGTTTGAAGAAGAAGATAGCCCCCAAAAAAGGGGAAAGGAGAAAGTTAAGGATTAGGGAAAACTGATATAGTTATATTACATTTGATTCTTGTCTTTGTGTCCTAAAATGGTACTTGTGTTGTACTTCTGCGTGATCCTATGATGTCAACAGTTCCAAGAAAGATGGTAAGTCTCTTAAAATTCTGTTACTCATACCTCTTATTCTTGCTCAACCATTTAACTTAGGAATCAAAAGCAAAAGATATAGCCCTAAATGACATCCAGATAGTTATATGAAAGAAAAGGATAACAATGAGAAAAAAAAACGCAAAATGTTTTTGTTGATGTTAATGTAATCTCTAGAGGAAATTTTTAATCTTTCAAGTGTTCATTAAGAAAATAAAGTAAAATTAGTGGCCTTTAGAATATAATCTTTTTCAAAAATATAGAGAATCACTGAATAAAAGTAGAAAAAATTTGACAACTAAAGCAGAAGTAGATAAAATATAAAATAAATATGATAAAGATAAGTAAATTTCGGGGGAAGACTAACAAAAATGAATACACCTTTGGCTAACTTTTTAAAAAGAAAAAATGTAAATCGTCCAAATAAAAGATGAACAAGGTAAATTCATAATAGAGCTAATTTACAAGTTATCAGAACCTACATTAGCCTGAAATACAGTTTGATAGAAATTATTTTCTATAAAAATATAAAGTACGCAGAATCTGAAATCTTAAATCACCCATAAAGGAAAAATGAACCATCCAAATTTGGGATTAGGGAACCAACTAGATAGTTTATAGGGTGAATTAAATTAGACATTTAAAATAATTAGTATCTATTATAAACAAATTGTCCTCAATAACTGATAAAATAATGATTAAAAATAATAAAACAATACTCTTTTTATGTGTCAAGGGACACATAATAGCTAAATCAGGGAAAATAAAGCAGAATAGGAGAATTAATGCCAATATCATTAATGCATATTAACATGAGGATTTTAAATAAAACTATACCATAAAGCATTTGGATACTAAAATCTCCAAAATAAAATGTTCACTGTGATAAAATTAGATTTAAACCATGGAAGCAAGGATAACAACATCAGGAGAAATTTTTTTTTAGCATAGTATTCACATTAAAACTAAAAACAATGAGGAAAAAACAGACATCTAGAGATTCAGAAAAGTTTATTTTAGTATAACATTAATTTGTGCTAAATTACTCAAAATATGCATATAAAGGCCATTTTAATATAAAATATATAAATACGTATAAATTATGGTACTAGATACAACAGTGAAACATGAGAAGCATTCACAATAAATATGAGTAAAATAAGACTATGCCAATTTGGCCCACTATTTGACAGTTATAGAAATGGTAGTAAAAACAATGAAAGAAATACATGAAAGGTATAACAATCAGAAAAGAGACAGAATGAGCCCTATTTGCAGATGGCATGCTGATTTATTTAGAAAATCTCAGAGAATTATCAAAGAAACTAAGTGAAATAATCATTTCAGTAAAGTGGCTGAATATAACCTAATTCTTTTTTTTTTTTTTTTTAATCATCACTTCAGTGTAACAATGGTAAAAAACAAGGAGGAAATAAAAGAAAGAGAAATCTGACTTAAAATATCTTCAAAATGAATAAAATACTGGAAGTCAACCTGTCAAGATGCACTTTAGAATTATGTGAATAGTATTACGAAATATCCCTATAAAGACATATAATTGGAGGCACAGCCATTACTTATGGTTGGGCAAAAACATATTGAGAAACAAAGAGGGTTGCATTAATGGAAATGAGGAACCCAGAGAAACATGAAAATAATTGCATGAATTGATGTAGAATGAAATAAGCTGAAGAGGAAAAAAAGAAATGCAAAGTGACTATAACAATATTACAAAAAGGATAAAAAATGTGCCTAAATGCTGTATAATTATAATGATCAAATTCTTATTTTCAGAAAAGAGATGAGATGTTATGGTCCACCTCTCTGCCATACTTTTAGAACTATAAGCCTTTTTAATATTCCCCAGTAAGAATGTGATCTCTGTGAAACCAGGCAAATCCTGTTTTTTCTCATGTAGCGTGATGTTTGGCACATAATAGGAACATAATATATATTATTCATTCATTCTTATAAAATGTTGCCTATGTTTACAGCCTCCTTCAATGGGTCAGTTTTAATTTAACTGTGTCCTTCCCTTCCTTCCTTCTTTCTTCCTTTCCTTTTTCTTTTCCTTTCTTTTTTTCTTTCCTCTTTTTTCCTTATCTTTGCTTTCCTTCCTTCCTTCCTTCCTTCCTTCCTTCTTTCCTTCCTCCCTCCCTTCCTTCCTTCCTTCCTTCCTTCCTTCCTTCCTTCCTTCCTTCTTCACTTCTTTCTTTTTCTCTAATAGGGAAAAGTAATATATTTGGAAGTGACTGGCACAAAAATAAAGAGAATGAATGAGACTGAAGATTCTGTGAATAAATGACAAATTAAGAGCTACTTTGAAGTACATCTTCTTTTAAATGCACATCTTTATGTTATGGTACAAAGGTTATTGCATTGGGCATCAGAGGACCTATGTTCAGATCACAAATGTTATTTTTTAGCTATCTGGTCATCTTGGATCAATGCAGTATTATTGTTTCTGTCTAATTTCCTCAGCTCAACAGTGAGGAGCTTACCTGACTGATCTTCCCAGTTTTAAATCCTGTGATCTATTCTTATGTTTAAAAAAAAAAAGATTTCTTATATCTTTGTAGAACCTTCTCACCTGCTACTTTGTCGTTATTTCCTTACAAAATTTGAGCACCTTGAGGGGAGGGGCTCTTCCAGCTACTTTGTCTATTCTTCCTGATGCCCATCACTGTGTTAGACCCCTGGGTATGTTGTAAATTCTGAAGGAATTGAATCCAAATCAGAGAGCTCTCTTTGTTTTTAGGAGACATAACAACCTTCATTGAAATGTTTATTCCAAAACTGCTCATAAAGTAGCTTCAGTCTCATTATCTGAACATTGCACACCTGTTAATAATCATCATCTACACCTTCAAAGTATATACTCAGATGTGTTAAAAGTCTCTGAAGAACTGATTTGTGTAGAAACAAAGTTGAAAGTGAAAGCTGGGAATACCTCTAAGTGTGGATATTATAGATAATGTAAACAGCAAAAACTCTCAGTGAAGTTAGAATATGAAATCCCAAAAACTCTCAGTGAAGTTAGAATATGAAGTCCCACCCCCTCTGCACTGTGGCAACCAAAGGAGGGGGAAGAATATTTAAACTGATGAGAAAATGAACATTGTTCCATCCATTTTCATTCTTTATTAGACTTGGAGACAAAGAAGTAGTCAAAGGTTTCCCACATGGTAAATTTCTTTTTGCTATTAAAAATTAATATTAAGTGTTGAGGGCAAATAGCCAATTATAATTAAAATCTAAATGCAAAGCATTCTAAGGCATCTGAGTGTATGAATAGGCAAGCATAGCTGCTCTAAAAGAAAGTTTTGTTTTGGGATTCAGTAAGTGCTAGAAGAAATTCCGAAAGGAAGTCACCTCAAATTCAGACTATTGAACTACCTTATGCTATTTTGTCAAAGAAACATCAATAGCAGTTCAAAAGGCCCTCAAAGTCATCTGGACCAGTAGCTTCATTGTCCTCCAAATCCATCCCACATTCCAAACTTTTCTCTTTTCTTTCTCAAGGGCACTATTATCTTTCCAATCACCCAGATTCACAACCTCAGCATTATCCCTGACAAGGCACTCTCCCTTATCTCATATATAAAAACAGTTATCGAATCTTGTCATTTCTCTCCAATATCACTCAAATCTGTCCCTTTTTTCCTACTGTGTCTACAGACCTATTTCAGGATTCCATCGCTCCTTGTCCGGACTATTGCAAAAGGCTCCTAATTGGTCTCCCTGCTTCAAGTCCCTTACATCTCCTCTCCATCCTTCACCCAAATGCCAAATTGATTTTCCAAAAGTGCAGGTTTGGCCATATCATTCCTCAACTCAATAAAGTCCAATAGCTCCCTAATGCCTTTAGGATCCAATATAAGCACTCCTTTTGGCTTTCTAATTTTATTATACATTATTCTTTTTCCTGCATCCTAATGTCCAGTCAAACTGACCTTCTTTCTGTTTCTCTCATGACACTCCATCTTCTGTCACTATACCTCATCTCTATCCTTTAGAATCTCTTATTTTCTTCAGAACTATATTTAAGCAACCCTTTTTTTTTACGTCAGGTCTTTCTCAGTCTCTCCAGTTTTCCTCCCCCTTGCCCTTCAAATTTATTTTACATATGCTTGTTTTTGTACAGTTTTTCTCTCTAGATATGATATAAACCCCCTCAAAAATGGGTATCGTTTGATTTGAGGCTTTTTATTCCCAGCACTTTGCATGGTGACTTTCACATAATGGGTGATAATAAATGTTTGATGACTAAGTTTGTTGCCTAAATGAATTCCAGTAGCAAGTGGAGAAACTAGCAGTCAAAACTCATATTATCATACTTTGAATTCAGTGTTTTGCCACTAAAAAACATTGCCTCGATCAATCAATCAACCTTTGTAAAGAGTCTATGTTCCATACTTTGTGCTAAGCACCTCACTGAAAAAAAAATTTGTATTCAATACTCAACTCTCTTTAGAGAGTTCTAAAGATTTTTCTACTTACAAGTTCCCATCCCCAAATATGCCCCCCTTATCTCAGCAGATGTCCTCCTTCTTAATTTACTGAGACTATCAAAATCACTATAGGAGCTTGCTAAATTCCTTTCTACTCCACACTTTAAAATTTCTTTGTTTCTACCTATATTTTTCTTCTTCCTTATAATCTCAGAAGAGGTTTTCTTCCTATTCATCAATTCTAACCTCCTGTGTTTGTGTTTTGATTCCATTCATCTTCTCTATTCATTTCCTTACCCTCATTTCTTATCATAAATCTTTAATTTATTATTCCTTCTCTTTAGACTTCAATTATTTCTCTCTCCTATGGCTCACTGTGCATGCTTTTCTGACAAATATATAATTTCTTCTATGCAAAGAAAACATTCCCATTACCCTTATGCATCTTGGAACTACCTCTATTCTATTGCTCAGAAGATGGAAAGGGTAGTTACCCCCTTTGAAAATGCCTGTAAAAGTAAGCCAACAGGCCTATTTCTTATTTTATTTGAGTGAAATTTTGGGGGAGTGTTGTTGCCTGTTTAGCAATCTTAAATTGTTTGACTTCCAAGGAGAGCATAAACCATAGGGTAAAAGTATAAACTTGGGAAAGATTATCTAAGGCCCTGTAGGAGACAGTGTAGACAGAATGGCACTATTACATCCATTGTTATCCTAGAATTTAATTTCTTTTTGAAGGGAGTCAATAGACTATTTATAGATTTTCTGTGTGTATTTATGAGCTTCTGTAAGATCGTTGAATCTTTGATTTTTCTGCAGTGTGAAATGAAGAATGTCCTTTATCAAATATATATTTGTTACCTTAAGTGCTTGGATGGCAGCTAGAGACCTTATCACTGGTGTTTGTGGAAACACAGACATGAATCTATTTGGAAATTTCCTAGAGTAAACTCCAAATGCTATCTTATAAACCAAAAGAAATTTCAACCCTTTGAAATCAACACCTAATAATAAATCTCATTTTTATGAGTCCTAGAGTGTTAGTGGAGGGTTAAATGGAAAATGAGGATTATACTTGTCTCACTAACTGCCTTATTGTGTTTAAGTGCTTTGTAAACTTTGAAGCAGTATGTAAATAGGAATTGTTAAAAATGTTTTGCTGGTGTTCTGAGAACTAAACAAGATTCCTCTTCCAGAAAGATTTGTTGATTCCCCTTGTTCTGAATAAATTTCCTCTTCACAATGACAAAATATTTTTTGTAAGCTCTTATTTGTGGATCACTTTGCCTTACATTTGATAAAGCAGATAATATCTGACATTTTTGCAGTTATTTAATGTTTGCATCTCATTTGACACTCATGATAACCCTCAAAGTAGCCCCCATTACTATGCCCATTAAATAGATGAAGAAATTGAGGATGAAAAAGGCTGAGGGACTTGTTCATAAAGAAACCCCCATATGATCACACAGAACGTATTACAAGTGAAATTAGAATCTAAAACTTCTCAAATTCATGTTCACAACACATTGTGTTTCTTAATCATAAACGGTGCTTCTTAAAACTATAGCAGGTCAATAAGATTTTGTTGACTGTAAAAACTTCTTCCCATGGGGAAAAAAAAAAGTTCAAGCTAAACAAAGACAGTACTTTATGATGATAAACAGATTGTAGCTTCAGCTTCTATTCTAAAACAACACATGCTTGCTGAACTTTATAAATGTCTAATTTCTTCTCCCTGGGTACATTTTCACATACAAGGACTTTCTACTGTATCTGGGTGAATTCCAAATCAATATTTGGCTCACTGCTGCTGAACTGCTTATAGCATTAGTTGCCATGTTATGGTAAGAAAAAAGCTGAATGATATCAAGATAAAGTGACTTTTTTTCCCTTCTTTTCACGGATTCATACATTTCATAACTCAGGAGAAATTTTAAGAGTTATTTAATCTCACCCTCCTATTGCCTCAACTCATTTTATAGATGAAAAGATTTGTCTCCAAAGTTATGCAATTAAAATGGATTAAATAAAATGGATTAAAATTAGATGTAGAAGAAATCCCAGGAGACATTTATTACAACATTTTCATTTATAAATAAGGTGAAGAAACTGAGGGAAATTCAGTGATTTGTATAAGGTGACAAATAAGAAGGGATATTTAAAATCTGAATCCAGATCTTCTAACTAAAACAATACAGGATTCTAATTCACTGAACTATAATGTGAACAAAAATAATAATTGCTCCATCAAATGGCATGGGGTGTTAGGGAGAGAAGGGTTGTATTTTACCTATTTTGTGCATTCCTTCATTTGCAACCTGATTGCATTTCTTTGGATTGCATCAGAATCTCCTAATCCTATGAGACTTCAATCCATCAACTTTGAAACTCCCACCACCTAAATATTCTAGGTCTTTGATGCTCGACCCTCCTTCTGACTGGAGAGGTTATGGAGAATGGTGGGAACTTTCTCTATGCTCTATATAAGGAGGATACCAAAAGCCACAATCTCCTCATTTCCCAGCCAGTTATGTTATTCTGGACTTCATTATGTCTTCCTAGTACCACCCCCTCCCCTTTTCAGCTTCTTTCTCCAGCTCACCTCCCTCAATGGGAGCAGGAACTGTCTTTTTTCTTTCTTAATAAATCTAGCATTTACACAGTGTCTGGCATATTTTTATTGTTGTTATTGAAACTGAGTCATTTCTGGTCTTATTTTGAACCCATTGGGGTTTTCCTTGGCAAAGAGATTAGAATTTCTGTTTACCATTTCCTTTTGTGGCTCATTTTTCATCTTACAGATCAGGAAACTGAGGCAAACAGGGTTAAATGACTTGTCCAGAGCCATATAGCTAGTATCTGAAACTAGATTTGAACCCTATTAAGAAAAGTCATCCTTGCTAGACCCAGCAATCTATGCATTGTACCACCTAGTTGCCCACCTGGAAGTAGTAAATACTTAGAAAATGTTTATTGACTTGTTAAGTTCTAAGCTTTGCGCACTTAAAGCAAGCCCCTCACATCATTATAGTTTTCATAATATGCTTGAAATGATATCAAATTTTGTAATGGCTTTAATTTTTAAGTGTCTTCATCCATCCCTATTATTTCATATACTATATATTTTCTTCCTATCCAAATTTATCCTTAGTGAATATTTATAGTTGGTTTACTACAGGTTAGAAACACTAACTGTATATGGGATATCTAATATAACTATTTAATACAAACACGTTTCTGATAAACTCTCATTTGGATTTATAGTTACTCCTTCTCTTTTACTTTTTATGTGTAGAAGAGCCACAATAAACATGCAAGATACGGTCAAGAAGATCTCCCAAAGAGGTCAGAATAACTTGACAAATCTTCCTATAAATCAGTAGCTCTGTCTCAGAAAGTCAATAAAGATAATGATCTTCTCTTCTACCCTCCCTCCCATTCTATGCTCTTTTTGTTCAAATACTCAAGAAGATGCATACTTACACTCAGGAGGCATTTTTTCAGTAAACAACTGGCAATATTCCTTGAGGAGTTCAAAGTTTTCCTGATTAATGCTTTCTTGCAGAGAGACATCTCCAAATCTTCAAAAAGAAGAATAATGAAGGCAATGAGAAAAAAAACAAAGTATGATTCTAAGACTTCCTAAGAAGGGAACCTCTCTTTTTTAAAGTATTCTCCAAACAACAGATACTTCAATTCACCCCAACTTTTCAATGTTTTTACAATCTTTAAATCTCCCCCACCCTTCCTTATAACCAGAAAGTATTTTCCTCTTAGGAAGAAAGAGCATTGGGTGTGAACTTCCTCATTTCCTTTTCCTCAGAATATCAGATATCTTGGATTGCCTTTTATTCTTTGTCTTCTGTGCTGGACTGTGAAGTCTCCCTAGAGTGCCTTGTCAAATGTCTGTGTTTTCCAATTTTAACACAAACTTGTTAATCAGTTCCTGATTGAACTCCCAGAAAATCCAGACTTTGCTTTTGCCATACCGTCCTATTTGATTTGAATCTCTGGATACCACAGGAATTCTATCATACCTTTGTGGACTCTGTGCATAGTTAATTTCCCCTAATTCGACCTAGAACTGTTTTTGTCCTTTTGATCCACTGATCCTTTGTGAAATATGATTTTGTGCTTTTGATTTAGGAATTTGAAAAACATTAACCAATCAATTAATTAATTAACCATTAAGACTTTTCTTTTCTTAAACATATTTTTCAGGGGGAAAAAAAAAAAAAAGTCCTGCAAGCTTTCGAAAGTCCTTATTTCCTTATATTAAGGAGTCCTCTTGCACTCTTCTTTCCCCTCAAATCAGTTTCCAATTTTTTAAAAGAAATAATATTTTATTGGGGGATTGGGAGAAGGAAGAGGGAAGGGTAGATTTATAAATGATTTTACAAACTCACTATATCTGTTTTTTCTTGGTTTTTTTTTTTTTTTTTTTTTTTTTGGTTAAGGGGCAAGCTGGGTGGTGGTCTACTCCTTGGGATCAGAACACACTATCTTTATTGGATAATTTAAGAATATCACTTTAAAATCTTCTCATTCCAAGAAATATTATACTATGACAGCTAACTTGACATTTATGTTTTTAAAAATCAGAATGCTTTATATCTATAAAAATTGTGCCTATGGCCTACTTTAAATGCTCTAGACTTTGGAACAAACTGACTTGGTTCAGGGCATCCAGTTGCCAAATGTTGTGAATTTAACTCCCACAATATATCTTACATCTTTCCCATCTTCTCACTCATCCAACCACCAAGCTCTCTGCTTCTGATCCTCCTCACCTCTCAACTGGACTAATGTTTTAGTCTTTTAATTGGTCTCCTTGCATTGTGTGTCCCCTCTCTAATTCATTCTTCACATGATAACAAATTGACAATTTTAGAGCACAAATCTGATCATGTCATTCCCCTTCTGCTTCATGATTTCCAGTGTCTCCATTTTGCCTCAAGGATAAAAGGGAAATTACTACATTTGGTTTTTAAAGCTCTTTTTAGTCGGCTCCAGGTTGCTTTTCCTGGATTATTGCAGAATACTTTTCTTCATGAACATTCTAGGCAAATCAGTTTATAAGCTGTTTGTCTCTTTTATAGAACCATTGCATGTTCCCCCCCGCCTTTTTTTTTTTTTTTTTGTCTTTGGGTCCCCAGCATTTTGCACAATTCTTGACACATGCTTAAAAATGATTTTTGAATAAATATATATTACAGGGTATTAATACCTTCATTCTCCATGTGTTAAAGTATCCCTTATAAAGTAAGGGTCAGAACTGGATGTCCTTCATTTTCTGTATATGTTCTGGATCATCTCTGTGGTAACCATTCCACTTTCATTACCATAGCCTGAAAGTTCATTAGCTTTCCTGACTACCATATTACAATATGGATGCATAATGAGTTCACATGAAGCTAAGAATCCTTAAGGTTTTTAAATATTTTCAGGTTGCTCACATCCTCCATGACCTTAGTTGATTTTGAAAACTAAGAAAGTGTTATATATTTGTTTTTATTAAATTTCATCTTTTCAGTGTGAGCATCATTTTACTCAGTAGGTGCTTTTATAGAATTCTTCATCTTTGTGCCTCAGTTTCACTACAATAAGAGCAACTATTTCACAGGCTTGTTGTAAAGTTCAAATAAGATATTTATGAAATATTTTGTGAATCTTAAATCACTATCTAAGCATTAGTTCTTGTTCTTGTTCTGATTTCATTTAGATATGTCAGCATCCTTGTAGATAATGACTGGAAAAAATATAGGATCATAGAATCTTCAATCTAAGCAGTCATCTGATTCAATTCCCTCTTTTAAAGATATGGAAAATAAAACTGAGAGCAGTTAATATTTGCTAAAAATTGTCATTTTTGCTTGTCCTTTGTTTTTTAAGAGAACCAATGACATCACAAGTGATTTCTTGGTTTGCCCATAAATTGGAGTTGAAAGTCTCATTCTCTCTTCCATAGTCATAAAAGTCCCACTATTGGCAGGACAAAAGTCAAGATAACTGGCAATGGCCCAGGATTCATCAGTTGACCTTGGTGACTCCCATGTTTGATAGGGATCCAAAACTCCTGCTTCAGGTACCTTAATGGCCTTAGAACAAATTGTACAATCAACCGTTCTGCTAGGGAAGGTATTCACATTATTGGATTAACTTATTGACTATGGCTACTAAGCAAATTAGTGTCATAGTCAGAACTATAATTCATGTCTTTTTATTTATTTCCGTTCTCTTTCCTTCCAAGTAATGGCCATCCAACTTAGGCTTAGTGTCCAAAGTGATAAAACACACACACACACACACACACACACACACACACACACACACACACACCTTTGAATCTAGCAAAGGAGAAGAGAGAGGGGCACAGATATAAGGTGAAAAATTATTAAATTTAGAGACAGAAGAGATCTTAGGGAACATCTCATCCAACTTTTATCACTTTACAGATAAAGAATAGAGTTGCAGGGAGGAGAAATGATTTGTCACATATCAAAAAACTAGTATGTAGGAGAGTTTGTATTAGAAATCATGCCTTCTATATTATTTCCCAAGCCAGAGTTGGTACAATATATTACCTATAATCTAATAACATAATTATATTATGTCATTACACAGCTGTGCAACTGGGCAGGTTAGATATTGACTTCTACATTTAAAAAGCTCAAGCTAGAACTAAAACTCAATATATTGCACCATAAAACAATAGTTAATATTGGACATGTCAGAAGTATGAGAAAAAAAATCAGATTTTTAGAAGAAGAGTGTTCTAACTCAGAAATGGAATGGGGGAAAATAATAAAGTATCTACTTACTATGTGGCTATTGCAAGCAAAATGTCTTTAAGGAGGCAGAATTGGAGACCAAAATTTCCATAAAGTAATGATTCCTAGGAACATCTACTAAGCACAACAAATTTTCTTCCCTTGGTTTATCCTTCCTCATTTTCCTGAGAAACTTTGATTTTTCTTACACTTTCAACTCTGCTCCTGTCCACTAAATCCAATGAATTACACTGATCTGTAGACCTTGCCTCTGACTCACCTCTCATTTGTTCCACAACAGTTCTGTGTGGTGCTCATTTAGATTTTACTTTAGATTTCATACTCTGATAACTACTTATGGCTCTGTCTATTTCTGATGGTATAGCAATTCATACCCATGTGCAATGCAAAGCAACCCTTCTTTCTGCCAGTCCATGTAATCTTTTCACTGACAATTCTGACTGATTGACATGAAAACTATTGTTTAAAAGCAACCAAGGAAGGCCTTTTCTCAAACAAAGCCAAAGCTAAGATAAAAATCACACAAAAGTATGGCTAGAAAAGCTTCAGCTTCATAGGAAAAAATAAACAAACAAACAATAGCTATTACAATAGAATGACAGTTCTTTTGAAAATAAAGATTATAATTTTCCCTTTGTATTCCCAGTACCAGGAATAACGTCTTGCTCCTAGAAGATACGTAAATTCTTGTGGATATGAATCGAATTGACTAGCATGAAAAAATTTGAAAAAAAAGATGTTCAGGATAAGTAAAAGTCAGCATTCATCATATAGGGATTTTTTTAACCTTTTCTGTGTCATGGACTTCTTCTCAGGATCATGATTCTAAGCTAATAAAATAAAATTCACAAGATGACAAAGGAAACCACTAATGTTGAAGTGCAATTATCAATTTATTTTTAAATTCATAGACACTGAGGTAAGAATTCCTGCCCTAAATAGTGCCTTTTATCCATTTTCATTCTGTCTTGACCATGTTCTACATTCGTGTGTGTGTGTGTGTGTGTGTGTGAATCCTGTGTTGAAAAAAAAAAAAAGAAAAGAAATTGATTCCATGGCATCAATATAGAGTTCTGACACTGACCTTACTGATTCCACTGAAATCTTGTGTGTGTGTGTGTGTGTGTGTGTGTGTGTGTGTGTGTGTTAGACTATAAATCTATAAATCTGCCACAAAATCTGCCATTTATTCTTTTCACAATTGACTCTTACTGGAATAATCTTCAACATTCTTAACTCTAACATTTCTTTATAAAACAATTGTCTGCCTCCGTTTTAAAGTCCTTTTAAGTAAAAATTGACCTATATGTATATGGAGGGCAAACACCTTTACCAAAGAAGGTTAGAGCATACTAAGCAATGGCTGATGACAAGAAAAAAATTTTGCATGTTTTCTCTATACTACTTCTGAAAATTAATTCAGTAATGACACTAAATGCTATGTCATAGATCTTAGGAAGCATAAAAGAGAAAGAATAAGTTGCTAATAAGCCCAGATTTTATTTTGAACACATCAGAGAACTAATTAGATTTAAGAAAAGCAATCCAAGATTCTAGATCAAAATTCAGCTATTATTGGCCAAACTTCTTATTTATTTTGGCTTTCTGTTTAAAACCTAATAGTTTCTTTATTTTTAAAAAATATGAACAGAAACTTTGTTACGTAAACAAATCTAAAGGGAAGTTTTTTGTCTTGTAATCACAGTAAAAACAAACAAACAAAGGTATCTTTGTGGGGTTCAAAAACCACCAAAGATGATTCTAAAACACACTGCTGAGCATGGCCTTGGATACCATGGGAATCAAGGGCAAGATTAGTCATAAAATTGGAGTAAGGGTAGGGAAGTGAGAAAACCAGATTTGATACTGAAGGAGTAGAAGCAAGCAAAATGTTCTTTATTACTCAGTGAAAAGCTGGTGGGAATGACAGATAGGCTACATGCTCAAGATAGAGGAGAATTAGTATTCAAAGATCAAAATAAGTGAACACACATACACATCAGGGAACATCCAAGAAAAAGGGGGACCACTCTTAAGCTCTTCCAAAAGGTATATTACCATCTGATGCAATTAATATTAAAAACAATAATAGTATTAATAGCCAAAATTTATGATGTGCGCTTTATCATCTCACTTGATCCTGACAACAATCCTGGGAGGTAGATACTTTTATTAACAAATGTTTGCAGATGAGGAAACAGAGGCAAAAGAGTGACTTGCCCAGGATCACACAGTTGGTAACTTTAAGCAGCAAGATATAGGACTGATCTATTAAACAGAACCGTAAGGAACAAAGCAGGACATTCAGCTATTGATACATCCTTGCTGCTTCTAACCTTCTGAAGAAAAGCAGACACTACATCACTTCCCTCTACCCGCTCTGATTGAAGGGTGGAGTGATGAACTCCAACACCTCCATTTAAAGAAGGAATTTAGCTCAAAACATTTCATTTCTGATAGATACACTCTGATATTATTGGCTTTTCAACCATATCCTTGAGTCAAGTAATATCCTTTTCCACTAAGTCAACTCCTTTCAACTTCCTTTTAATGTATTGCCTTTCTAAGCTCTTTGAGAGTAGGAACTCTCTCTCTCTCTCTCTCTCTCCATTTATATATACTCTCAAATGCTTAGTATAGTGCCTGGTACATAGTAATAGCAATTAATATTAATAAATAACTGTTTATTAATTATTGACTTCAGTTTACACAGTGGTGGAAATAATTATTTGACTATAGTGAAATAAAATACTTGATTTAGAAAAGATCAAAGATAATGACCATTTGAGTGCTTATCATCAACATATTATTTGCATTTATAATTAATTAACATTAATCTTATTGAATCAGATTTTTATTTTGCAAAACAAGATGGCTCATTCAAATATATTTCAGTATAGCTACTCATATTTTCTTTGGTTTATCATATATTTGGGTTGAGACTGGAACTAGCTTCCTTAAATCTGATGTTTTCCCCTTGCTTAACAAATTAGGATTGATAGAAGAAAATATGTTGAGCCTGATTCCAACCAAGTCCCAGATGTTCAGACATCTGGGACTTTGCAGCACATCGCAGAGAAATGGTAGCAGGAATTTCATTGTAGGCTTACCTCTCTGCCAAGGTTTGCTGTTCATTGATTCCAACATTAAAGAGGACTGGGTAGACATGTAATAGCTTCCCTTCTTTAATCTCTAGTGGCAGCAACTCAAACATCCTGGTTGGAAGTTTGACCTCTATTACATAATGTTCGCTGGAGCAAAACAAAGAAAAACAAAAGGAGGGAAAGAGTTTCACATCCCATATATTGTTATGATTCTATGATAATAGGCAAGAAGCCTTTAAAAGCTCCTTCTTATTGGCTTATTGGAGGAAAAAGCTGATGGTTCCTATAAGTTTTACTGTCTGGTGGGCAAACCATTCATTGAAAAGAGGAAAACAAAAATGATCAACGGATAAGAGGATCCCTGATTTAAAGATGGCACTGACCTTACAGATCCATTCTAATCACACTCTTTCTTTGTTCCAAGAAGGAAAATGAGGCTCAGTGAGGTAAGCTGAACTTCCCCATGTCACAGATGGCGAGAACCAGTAATAACTCAACCAAGTCAACAAACATATATAAATCAATAGGTACCTTCTCTGTGGTGGGCACTGTGTTAAACACTGGACAAAGTCAAAAGTTTTGTTTTGTGTTTTTGAGATTAGTGGAGTAGGGGATTTTCATTATTATGAAAATGTAAGGAGTTAATCTATATTTAATGTAAACTACATTGAAGTAATCTAAGAATAAGCTAATGCTGAAGTTTTATTATGTGTCTTGGGGTAATAAAAGTCACAATTGTAAGACAAACATGGAGTTCCTTTGTCATATCGGTTTCTTTTTTTTTTTTTTCTTTCTTAGTTTCTCTCACTAAAGCATGGACATAAGGATACTGTCCCATGGAGCTACCTGTATGTGACCAGGGAACTGTGTCCTATGGTCATTTTGAACAGCTATGAACTCAGTGATGAAGAGCAGTATCAGGATTTCTCCTGCAGGTACCATTTATCACAATTGTCATTCTTGTTTTTAACTGGCTGTGGTAACAGAAAGCTGACTATTTATCTTCCTCTTGGGAAGGAAAGTGGGAAAATGCCCAGCTGGCATTTATGAATAGTATCGAAATGTTTTCAAAATACTTTATATACTAGATAGATGATATCATTATTCCCATTTCACAGGTAGGGAGACTAAGGCTTTAAGAGGCAAAAGGATACATAGATAGTGTCAGAGCAAGGACTAAACCCAAAACCTCTACCCACTTAGGCCATTTTGCCTCTCATCAATGACTTCATGTATATAGTGCCCTTCAGATGAAAGGCATCGAGCTATATGTCTTTGGATTTACATTATTGAGTAAGAAACAAAAATGCAAGACATTGTTGAGCCTCTTCCTGCACAAAACTTGTTTCAACTTGCTCTAGAAAGTTACTTTGTGAAGAATATAAAGATAACAAATTTTATTTGCACTAATCTCAGCACTTCGTGGGTTGGTACTGACTGGTAGCAATGTGTGAGGAAGACTTATTTCTGGGTTTTCCTCAGTTTTATTAAAAGAAATAGCAATGATTAAAAATAAAAGCTCCACATCATCATTCTGAATGAGATTCAAGGTAACCTTTATCTTTTTGGCCTCTAGTTGCCTTTAATTAAGACAGCAATTTATTTATTCAAAGAAATAGAGACTTTTTTTTTTTAAATGAAGACATGTAGGGGACAATAGCTTCCTTTTATGCTGTGCCATGGAATCTCATGTTAGTTTTCCCTCATCAAAAGGAAGGGAAATAAGAAGAGGGATTCTGAGGATTATTTCTCTCTTCCTTCTAGTCATAATGTTTCCAGGAACATAGGTCTACTTTGAACCAGACTTCTTCCAGTGTCTTTACAGAAAGAGAAATTGATGGCCAACACAACAGCAGTGATTGAAATGATTTACAGAGCAATTCTTTTCTCCTCTTTGAGGAGTACTCTACAATGCCATCATTTTTCTTAATTATTCCTGATTTTTTTGCCTATCATGCTCTGACCTTCTAGGCTATTTATTTCCAACCCTTCTCGGAAGGCTCACAATCCGGGAGTGAATTGTCAGGAATAATTAAGAAAAATGGAGGTATGTACCCCTGTTGGAGGAAATACATCTTTTTTTTTTCTAAAATGTTGCTGCTTTTAGCTGAATTTAATTTACAGTCATCTCAAGAATTATGACGCCATTAAGTAAACGATTCCCGCAAAAAGTGAAAACCCTTGGAGCTTTAGCTTAGTTCCTAATAAACGGGGGGAGCAAAGAGCCACAGTCATGAAATCCTCTAAAATTCACCCTATGTCATAAGAGCATTGACGTATTCGGTACAATAGTAGATCAACAAATATTTACAGTTACAGAATTTTGGAGTCCGAATATTGCTCAGGTGTCCACAAATGAAAAGAATTCCTACTCTGCACATGAGGGTAGCTACCCACTGCCAGTAGTATGCTTAAAGTAGGAAAGCAATCTCAACCAATTAGAAGCATGATTCCCATTCTTAGCATCACCATTATGCCATCAAAAACTCCTTATCCTAGAATCTCTACCCTTGGACTTCTTACACTGCTGCTTTCGTCTCTCCTTCTGCTTGGCTGATTCATCCCAGGACTTTCATTTTAAGTAGCACGCTAAAGTCAGCCATTCCTTTATTTTTGCCCAGAGTCTAATTCTGCTCCTGGGCTTTTATTATGCCTTCATATAAGCTGCCTTTACTTTTTCTTGCCTAGCCCTTTAATTTTTATGTGACCTTTTACATGTTGTCTTCCCCTACCCTATTAGAATGTAAGCTTCCTAAGGGAAGAAGAGGCTGTCTTTCTTGCACAGCACCTAGCCCATGAGAAGTGGTTGCTGACTGTTTATCACATTTTCCATTATGGAAATTTGCTTTTTATTTATTTTTTTTTTTGCATTTGAGATTTGCTAGATGCTAAATTTCACTATATAACTAATAGTATTTCACAACAGAGCGGTAGAAACCCCAAAATGGGGGGATGGAGCTTTTTAACTTCATTTACATCTATTAGAGAGGTAGTAGCATGGTATAAGTTATAGAGAAATGAACATGAAGTCTAAAACATGCGGATTTAAATTCTTCTTGAGATGCTTATTTAAGTAGCCTTGACTTGACATCAATATTCTATAAAATGATTAGGATTGGACTTGATGAAATGAAGGTCCTTTCCAGCATTAAATCTTATGATACCATCAGCTTTTCTGAAAGAAAATAATCCTAAGGGTCCAGTAGGACTTAATGTTTAGGAAATAATCACTACTTACCGCCTTCCAGTTATAACTGGCAAGAAATCATTGGATTTGGCTTCTGTTATTTTAAATGCTACTTTCCCCAAATCTGAAATGCCAACAGCCATATCCTCCAGCATTCCAATTTCTTCACCTGAACAAGGAAAAGGCCTCTCATTACAAAGAAGTCATTTGACAAAAATGTCTCCAGGGATTATCTGCCCATAGTGGAATTGGCTCTAGGCACTTGAGTGAATAACATTGAGTACTGTGATTCCATTTGAAAAGCTTTCCCTTGGACCTGATAGCTTTCAGGGCTGAAACAAGCATGGTTTTGTCAGACTCCAACAGTTAAAGTCCTCTTAGAGGGAAGGAAAGTGGCACATATTTACTTAGAAGCTGGAGGGAATTTTAACTAGGTTGTAAAAGAAAATGCCTCTTTGATGTTGGTAAGGCTGATATTTAATTTTCATCAATGACAATTCTGGCTAGATTAAAAACTACTGGTTCTGGAACCAAGCAGCCTTTTTGACCCCACTGCCCTGATTGGTCAAGGGAAAAAGTCATTTGTGCCCTAATTAGCACATCTGAATGGATGGCAGTTGAGACAATTAAGTATTTGAAAGTAAATGGCAATATAACCCTCCTATATTTAAAGATGACAAATTCAGGGTTTGATATTCTAATCCACTCTCATTATACTTTCAAAACAAACTAGAAAGATAAAATCATCTGAGTATGAAAGGTTTTATTGTAGCATGGACCTAGATGGGCAAAAACTACAGTAAATGTCATGTGTTGTTCAGCTAAAGAATAAATTTTCTAGAGTTTCATGTTGATCTTAAATTTTTTCTTGGGTAAACACTCATGTGCCCAGTGGTATGTTCATAAAGTTTACCAAAGGGAATAATACTTACTGTACGTGCTCAGTAGTCCCTCAAACTGTACAACCAAGCCCACCATGTGAAGCTGCTGGAGGAAATCAGGATCATGCAAACTTGAGTGTAATTTCATTATAAATCCACAGACCAATCCTGCAAGCTAAAAAAAGGATGAGGTAAATATACTTAAACGGGACTATTCATTTAATTTTTAAATATTTCAAGATAATTAAGTCTTGATAGGTCTGAGTGGAAATGATTATAATATTCATATTATTTAATGCAACTGTATTTGGCATTTATATTATAATTTAAATAACTATATATGTACATCTATCTATCTATACATCCATACATATATATCCACATACATAAATATATATATTTGTATATATGTGTATACACATATACATAAATATTTATTAAAGGCAATCTTTGGGAAAAGGAAGGAACCCAGTAGGAGAGCATTTCCATGGAAGATGGTGAGCAATGGCAAAAACACGAAAGACATTGAGATTATTTGCCTTTTTATTCCATTTTTTTCTAAGAACTGGCCAACTAGAGGTATTGTAAGAAGAATTCTCAATTGCCTTTTGCCCACCACTGAATAATAGGGTCTGTGTCCAATGTCAGAGCACTTAGGTTTGAATCTAACTCAGCTTTTTTCTATGTATATGTCCTTGGGTATACTAATTACTCCACATATCTGGACTTCACTATTCTCATCTGGCCTGCAAGGGGGCTTGACTACATGATATGACAAGTACCTTCTAGCTTAGGATTTATGATCCTCTGGTTCTTTCTGGTCAAATGTTAAAACCATTGGGGAAAAGATAAAGTGAAGGAGGGTGGATTAATCAAGGGCTCTTTAAAATTTCAATGATTTCTCTCTTCCTCATGAACTTGGAATCTAGTTGAAGATTATAAGAAAGTACGGGGAAATGTAAAGGAAGGAATTTTTTTTTTCTCTTCTATTACCAACGATCCTAGACCCAACGAGATCTAGCTTCAGTAATGAATTTTCAATGGCTGACAGGTCACCATACTGAGCAACCTCTTGGGTGCATGTTTATACATACACATGCTTATAAACATAAAGAGTACCAGTGTTTCATGGAGAATAAAGTCTGGTGAGCCTGGGGGCCTGGGATCCTGAATTCAAATCTTGACTCTAACGAATACAATTTATATCATCATGGGTCTATCATTTCACTCTCCCTTGGGCAAATCTCAAAATCTTTTAAGTTACAGATCAGTTGCCAGTCTACATCCATGCTTGGAATTTCTGCACCAAGAGTTCCTTGGAAAAATGACAACAAAATGCATAAAATAACTATAATTAATATTTTGGTTTTGTCATATATAAATTAAGCTGTGCAATAAATGAGTGGTATTCAAGGCACCATAATATTATGCTGCAATGTGAGAGGGGCTCTGCCTTTTTATAGAAATAGAGCTCTCTCACTTGGAAAAAGAAGAGATTTCCGATATTTCTCTTGTCCAGCTTGTGTGCACTTAATAATGCAATTCCCATCAACAGATCTGCAATCTAGTCATAGGAGGGTTAAATTAAAAAAAAAAAAAAGGAGTTTGTGTCTGATATGAATTGCAGATACCCTTTCTGAGGGTTGCTCTGTTTGCAATGGACTGGAAAGAAACAGAGATGTAGTTTCCTCTTTCTGGATCAGAGATTGTGTGTGTGTGTGTGTGTGTGTGTGTGTGTGTGTGTGTGAGAGAGAGAGAGAGATGGACCTCTTTGACAGGTTGAATCCAATGGACAACTTAGACAAATTTTATTTTTATAACTGAAGGAAATGATGAATTTTATTAGTTTTAAATTTTAATTAATTTATTTTTAGTTCCACATTATTTCCCTTTTACCCATATCCCCCTTACCTATTGAAAAAAACAAGAAACATGATATCAATTATGTATATACATACACACACACAATATATATATATATATATATATATATATATATATATATATATATATATATATATATATATATATATATATATATGTATAAAGTCTTACAAAATAAACTTCTGCATTAGTCTTGTTTCAAAGGGAAAAAAAATACAATCTGACTCCATTTTCCATCTATAGGTGAGAAGCATTTTTCATGGCTAATCCTTGTGCTAATCAATTACTCAGTATTTCAAAGTTTATAGTCTTTATAAAAATAGTTGATAGTTCTCCTGGTTCTGTTCACCTTATTTTGCAACAACTTTGCAGGTTTTTCTGAAATCTTCCCCTTCATTATTTCTTATAACATGAGAGTGTTAAATCACAATCATATACACACAACTTATCCAACCATTCCTTAAGTGAAGACCATTCCCCTTAATTCCCAATTCTTTACCACCACAAAAAAGTGGCTAGAAATATTTTTTTACCATAAAGGTCCTTTTCCTTGTATTTCTTTAGGAAACAGACCAAGTATTGATATATAATTGGGTCAAAGGATATACAGTTTTATAGTCCTTTGGGCTTAGTTCAAAATTGTTCCAGAATGGTTGGACAAATTCAGCTTCACAAATGGTTCATTATTGCACTTATTTCCCCCCATCTCTTCTAGCATTTTGTCAGTTTTTTTTTATGTCAACTTAGCCAATCTAATGGATGTGAAGTAGTGGCTCAGTTATCCTAATTAGCATTAACCATATTATTGGTGATCTAGAGCTTTTTTATATATAAGCATGTATAGCTTAGATTTCTTATTCCGAAGACGGCCTGTTCAAATCCTTTGATCATTTATCAAAGGGGAAATTATTTTTACTTTTATAAGTTTTATGTTTGTCTCAATTTCCTTTATATTTAAGAAATGAGTCATTTACTAGAAAAAACTTGCTGTAAGGTTTGCTCTCTGTTTTTTTCCTTTCCTTCTAATTTTGATTGCACTGGATTTTTGTGCAAAAAATTTTTTAATTTTTTGTGATCAAAATGATCTATTTTACTCCCTGTGAGCCTCTTTATGACATGTTTGGTCAGGAACCCTTACTTCATTCACATATGTAACAAGGCATTTGTTTTTCTGTGATCTCCTAATTTGCATATATCCCTCTATATGTCTAAATTATGTACCAATTTTGAGCTCCTTTTGTTATACAAAGCCAGGTATTGGTCTATGTCTAATTTCTGTTGAACTGCTTTTCATTTTCCCCAACAGTTTTTCTTTGGGATTTTTTGCTGTAATAGCTAAGATCTTTGTGTGTATCAAACATGAGCTCATTTTCTTCCACATATTGCATATCTTACTTATGCTAAAGCTCAATCACTCTATTTCTCATCCAGTATCTAACTGTTCTGAGAATTATTAGACTACAATACAGTTTGAGATCTTTTCTGCTCCCTTTAGATTAAAAAAAATTGCCTCCTTTTATATTCATGATCTTTTATTTCTCCAAATTAATTTTTCATACCTCTTGGTAGTTTGATTATAATTGTACTGAATAAGTAAATTAATTTTGGTAGTACTGTCATTTTTGTTATATTGGCTCAGTCTACCTGTGAACAATTTAGAATTTCTCCAATTGTTTATATTTATTTGTGTGAATTGTTTTATTATTGTGTTCATATAGTTTCTAATGGGTCTTGAAAGGTAGACTCCTATATTTTATATTGCCTCTAGTTATTTAAATTGGAATTTATCTTTTCCTGATAGATTTTGTTGGTTAATTTATCAAAATGTTAATGATTTATGTAGATTTATTTTAGATAATGCTATTATGCTTAGGTTGGTAATTGTTTCAACAAAAATCCTAGAAATAAACTATCATATCATCTGGAAAGAATGATAGTTTTATTTTCTCTTTGCCTAATTTTATTCCTTCAATTTCTTTTTTGCCTATAATTGCTATAATAGCATTTTGAATACCATGGTGATAAGGGAAATCTTTGCTTTACCTGTCACTTGTTGAAAAGGTTTCTAGTTTCTAGCTTATTCAAATTACACATAATGCTTGCTCTTGGTTTTAGAAAATACTATTTAACATTTTAAGAAATACTTCATTTCTTCCTCTCCCTTCTATTAGAAAAGGGCATTATATATTGTCAAAAGCTTTCTGCATTTATTAGTATAATCATACAATGTTTACTATTTTTCTGACTTACTGGTCAATTATACTTGTAGTTTTCCTAACACTAAACTATCTCTGCCTTTATAGCAAAAATCCAGTCTAGTCATAGTTCATGATCTTTGTGATAAATTTCTATAATCTTCTTGATAGAATTTTATTTAAAATATTTACACCAATAGTTTCTTTCTGTTTTTGCTATCTGTGGTTTAGATATCAAAATGATATCTCTTTTATCTCTTTCTTTACTGATATAAACATTTAGAGATATACATTTTCCCCTATATTGCTTTGACTACCTCTCACTATATCTATATCTATGTACACACACGTGGTTATATGTGTATATGTATGTGCTTATGTATGTATGTTCTTTCTTCCATGAACCTGTTTCAATGAAATTGAAGTTTAAGTGCTACCTATTCCTATTTCACCTTCCACACATGTGCCTTTTTTATCGTGAGTTAATTTTTCTCATTCTTTATTTCCATTCCAGCCTCTTAGTCATCACTTCTTCTTTTGAGATTATCTCAGTATAATAGACTTAAACCCATGCCCTCAATCTAAATAAACTACTTCTAACTGCATTAATGATAAAAAAAAAAGGTTCTTAGTGGTTACAGGTATCATCTTCCCATAAAGAAATGGAAACAGTTTAATCTTGCTAAGTTCCTCATTATCTCTCATTCATCATTACCTTTTCATGTCTCCCTTGAGTCTTGGGTTTGAATGTTAAGTTTTCTATCCAACCATTGTCTTTTCACCTGGAAAGCTTGGAAGAAGTTTCATATTTCCTTAAATATTTTTTTTCTCTACTGGATACTGATTCCATAGCATTTGCTTTATTTCCTTCTGTATTCTTGAGTATTTTCTCCTTAGCTGAGAGCTCTGGATTTTGGCTATAATATTCCTGAGAATTCAACTTCTACTTTGCCTTCTAGGTCCAAGATATCTGTCATTTACATACATATACATATATAAAAATACATATATGCAAATGTATATAATGCGTGTATGCATTCATGTTCTGTGTGAGAAACTTCTTGAAATATAATAATCACCTTTTTGATTATGACTCTTAAGTAGCCTAATAATTACTAACTGATCTCTCTTCAATTTCTTTTTTTCCAAGTCAATTGTTTGACCCATAAGATATTTCACATTTTCATTTTTTTCCAGTGTTTTCACTTTGTTTTATTGGTGTTCTTTTTCATGACTCTCATGGAGTCATTAACTTTTTTCATTCTAACTTTTAAGGAGCTTTTTCTTCAGTGAGTTTTAATAACTTTTGCTATTTGACCAATTTAGATTTTTAAGATGTTATTTTCTTCAATTTTTTTTTTTTGCTTCTTGATTAAACTGAGTTCCTTTTAATAATTTCCTTATATCTATAGTTTACCCCTATGTTTTTTCTTCTACCATTTTCATTTAATCTTGTTTTTGTTTTCTTTTCCTTTTTAAAAATTTTTCTATCTCTATCTCTGTTTCTCTCTCTCTCCAGCTCTTCTAGGTTAGGATGGTGGGCAATCTTCATTTTTCTTTGAGATTTTGCTCATAGATATTTTCAAGTCATTGTCTTTTTCTGAGTTTGTGTTTTGAACTTTCTTACCACCAAAGATGATTTTTATGATCAGAGTCATTGGTGTTTATTATTATTTTCCCAGCCCATTTCTGGACTTTGAATTGTATTATAACTATATAATTACCTGATTACAACAAATAGTTGGGCTCTACTCACCTCTGCAAATGTGAGGATTTTTAATCTAAACTTATGTTCTCTTGGTACTTTTATACTTCAGTGGAATCTGTGAGTTTCTGGTACTTCCAACGTGGTGGTGATATGGGGAGTTCTGGCTACTGCCCTCATCTGTAATCAGGTTTTTACATACCTAGGGCCTTGTTCCCTACCTTTCCTGCCCACTGTTCTCCATCTTGATATTGGAAATGGGTATTTCTGGACAATTGTTTCCAAATCCAAAATCTTATTTTTCTGCCTTCTTAGGCTGCCTTGAGCTTGGAAAATGTTTCACTCTTACGTTTAACTGGCTTTCCTGATGAGAACTTGATTTGATACATATTTTTTCAGGTTGTTCTGGAGGAGGTGTATTGGAAAAGCTCTGTAAAATGTTGCTTTTACCCTGCCACCTTAATTCTGCCAAAATAATACGTTTTAATTAGATTTTGAATTTTAAATATATATATATATATATATATATATATATATATATATATATATCTTTATATGTTTGTGGGCAATACATATATATATATATATATATATATATATATATATATGTATATATATATATATATATGCATACATACATAGAGTGTTATTAGATTTTAGGAGTCCATTAACTTGACAAGTAGAATATATATATATATATATATATATATATATATATATATATATATATATATATATATATATATATATATATATATATATATATATATATATATATATATATATATATATATATATATATATATATGTATATATACATATATATATGTATATATATATACAAATACATATATATGTATACACACACGCATATATATATATTATATATATGCATATATATGTATATTTTTTTCCTGCCTTCCTAAGCTGCCTTGAGCTAGAAAAATATTTCACTCTGACTTTTAATTGCTTTCCTGATCAGAACTTGATTTGATACATATTTTTTTAGGTTGTTCTGGAGCTGTAGTATTGGGAAAGCTCTGTAAAATGGAAATATATATATATATGTGTGTGTGTGTGTGTGTGTGTGTGTGTGTGTGTGTGTGTGTGTATGGAATGGAAGAACAAATATACAAATATAGATATTTATAGGTATAAAAGGAAAAGGAATAAGAAATTGAATGCTAAAGATAAATTACTTTAAAAATGAATGAGTGACCATTGTCCAGTTCATAATAATTATCGATATAATCAACAAGGCAACAATAAAACCAACAAGAAGGCAAAATGGCACTTACCGCTTGGCTAAAGACAACGTCCCTCCTGAGTGTCAGCATCAGGCACTGTGGCAAACTGCACGCAAGTTCCTGCAGCAGCACAAAAGTCAGAGATTGCTTTGCTCTGTGCACCACGTCCCCCATGCAGTCCTTCAGGGTGAGGATCAGAGGGTACAGTTGCTCATACCAGTCCCCTAGAAAAAAAAAATAAGAAAACAGCATAAGGCAATGGCACATATGACAACTGGAAGAATGATCCTGGGGCCCAAGTTACCCAGAGAGATGGGGATATTTACCTGTCCCACTAAGGTTAAGGCTAGGAGTCAAATAAAGATTTTATATGCTTCATGATGTGGAAGAGCAGAGAAGTTATCAAGTTTCTGGCAAAATTAAAGGAGCGAAATCCAATAAATAGTGAAAAGAAGGTTCTGTTTATGATGTGGACACTGGGATTTTTAACCTCCTTCATAATTAGAAATATAATGAATTATGTAACTGTTAACTCCTTTCCTCAATTGCAGATTTTATTTAGAAAAGAGAATTCTGTCTGGTGTCAGTTATTACAAATTCTGGAGGACTATGTGACATTCCACTTAATGTACTCAGAGATTAAACAGTAGGATGACAAATTAAATTTAATATGGATGAATGCATGCTAGAAAATGATTTATGCATGCATGCAGGCCCTAAGATATATGATCAGGAGACAAAGGCGTGGGCGTCATGGTGGTTAACAGGAGGCAGGCCTTCATCCAGTGGTCTCTCCCCAGTTAAGGGCCAGAAAAAGCTAAGGAAAACAATACTCAGGTATCATAGTCACGATCTCATCTTGTCCAGTTTCATTAACTCAAATTAAGTGGACTACAAGGGCCCAGAGAAGGATAACCAAAATGGTTGAAGGGATTTACATCTCATTAAAGGCTGCAAATTAGTTCAAAATGTACTTCTATTAAATCCCTAGCTGTATGACTATATAAATAAAAGATTTTAGGGACTTTTAGGAGCATTAGAGAGTTTACTGAAGAATTCAGAATTACGGTGGTTATTCCCACAACACATACAAACTCACTGAAGAAAAACAACAATGGCAGAGAAGAGAAAGAAAAATTCACATATCATAAGGGAAGCAAGTCAGATAACTCTTTAAAAATTCATGATTACACCAGAGGGGGCACAATCTTTGCCTGTGCAGTTCATACCCCTGGATGCTTTAATATATTGTCTTCATGATGCTCAAGGATTCCGGCTAATCTGTGATTTCACTGATTTGGTTATTCCTAAATGGAGATGGAGACCCTTACCCACGGCTGCCTCTCTATCTAGTGAGATTCTTCTTCATATCCCTATACAAATTTACCACAAAGTTTCCCCTTGATACCCTAGGAAGGTAGGGTGTGGGAGAGAACATAGTAAGGAGACCAGCATCTGCTAACCTTTGCTTTTGTCATGTGCTAGTCTATCTTTTTCAGTCATATATTTCTCTGATGATATACTTTATTCAAACTTTTCTTGAGTTATTTACAATATATTACAACTTGCTCATATCCATTATGCATCTTTTTCCATTGCCTTCAGTAGGATGCTCATTTTTAAATTTTTAGAGATAATAGTTTTTATGACTTTTTGTCAGCATCATTAGTTAGTTAGCTAATTTATTTTTATTATACATTATTTTAATTATTAAATTATTTTTGTTGTATTTAATGCTTAAATATTAATCCTACATGGGCTTTTGTTTCTATGAGAAAAGTTTGAGATGATTAAAAGAGTTTTGTAAGGTCCTCACGGCCTGCTACTTAATTTGGGATGCAGTTCATTGTCCATTAGACATCCTGCCCCATGTTTATAATCTCAAAGTGTCTACCTAATTTTATATCACAATCTGGACAACTAATTTTGTTAACTATTAACTTAATGAATTTTATTAATAATTAACTGCTGTGGACAAAATCTGGGTGACCAGATCTCTTGGAGTTTATTAACCAAGATTAACCAGACAACTAACTAATAACTGCCTATACAGTCCCCTTTTAGTCCCATTCTCAAAGTCTTTCATAGGTTGGTAAGAAGGAAGTTGGAATTTATTTTTCTAGCATAGCTTTAAAGATGAACTTAGATGCACCAACAAGTCACAATGAGATAACCAATTAAAAGTTCAGTGAAGCAGCCAGCAATAAAGAACTTTCAGCTTTGCAAGAGTCTGACAGTATATATCTTGTATATAGATTGCTATCTGCATTTTGTCCCTTCCATCAGAAGCTGAACTTTTTGAAAGCATGTCCCTGACTTAATCAATGTTTGTTGGCTGAGTAAAATATAGATGGTGGCTGTTTTATAAAGTGGGAGGTCATTTGTAATCTTTGCTTCCTTGATAATTGTTAAAGCTTATCTTGGGTTAATCTTATTTTAATCAATACTAATAATATTGTATAAATAAATAAATAAAATGAAAATTAAAAAGTATAAATATTCTTATTTATAGGCCATGAGAATCATCAACATGCACTCTTATGCTCTCCCTTTCCCTTTTTTCTTTCTTCCTCTTTCTTTCCCCTTTTCTCTAGATTTCACAGGTTTATACTCAGCTTCTCAAACCCAAAAAAGAACTCCTTTAGAAGTTCCCTGTTAACATATGTTCTCTGAAGAACTTGGATATATCTACTAATTGATGTATGTAATAAAGATTCCTAAGTGACAGAGAATGTAAAACAACTTTGATGAGTGAAATAGGTTGTGAGAACTCTCATGACTAACTTCTTCATAGCACACTTATTTATTGAATAAAAGATAAAGACTGTACAGTAGATGGCACTGGTTTATCAGGTTAAAATGGGAGTACTGTGCACTGTCACTCATTCGTTTCAATTCAGTTTATGTATTAAGTGCTTTGTGTCCAGCAATGGGCTACATACTAGGATAATCTTCCTACAACATGAATAGAATTTCTACTTTCTGGTAAAGAACTGTAAAGCTGCAGCTTAAGTGGACCCTCATTTTGTTACCATTTCAATGATATGTATTAGATGTACAGTTCTGGGAAGTTCCTTCTTTTAAAAAATTTACTTAATATAGTTTCTAATTTTAAGCCAGAAACATCTTTAGGGTAGCAGTCAAATCAATAACATACTAATATTAAATCCTCTGCTAAGAATTCATTTATTTACTCATTCAAAATACATTTTCCCCATGTGAAATGAATGGGCTATAGTAGATTGGGTGGGACACGAATGGGGATACAAAAGTATATAAGACAAAGTGTCATTTAGGAGCAACCTTCATTTTAGAATAGGAGTGGAGACTACAGGAGAAGTGCATCTGACTCTGGTTAAATTTAATTAACTTAATTTAATTAAATCTTTGATCACCAGCAAAATTTTATCTTGATCTGCTATAACATATCACCTTTTATTACAAAACTTTCATATCTTTAAAGTGACAGAAAAAACAAAATATTGATGATGAGCAATGAAAGAATTACAAGTCTGTTTACTAGACAGAATACTTAATATTCATTTGACAGTTACTAATAGCAGTACTAAGTTCTGGTTCATAAAAGATTTTTAAAATATCATTAATTTTGTCCTTCAAAGTGCTAATAAACACAAAATATGTTCCAAACCATAAAGTGATATACTAATGGTAGCAGTTGTTGTTATTAGGCATACAACATTTGCATAACTATGTATAGAAAGAGAAAATCCTCAAAAAGTGCTCCAGAAAAACTTGATAAGAGAGAATAAATTAATTAAAAATTTTTTTAGTTTGTTTTTTTTTTTTGGCCCAAATTATTTTCCATATACCACTGCCATTGGATCCTTCCTAATAACATCAACAAAAAATAAGTCATTTAAGTGACTTCTTCTGAAAATATATGTACTGTTCTTCTCCAGTAGACTCCAGTCCTTTATCAAGAGGAGGGAAGTAAATTTGATTTGATTGTCTGTTAAAGAGTTTTGCTGAATTACTTGTGAAAAGTTTATTTTTTTTCTTAATTTTCTCTCCCTCTATTCTTTCCTCATCCAGTCTGGGGATATCTCATACCTTCACAATGTCTCTCTCACCTTTTTATGGACCTCATCATATTGTCCCCCTGCTCAAAATCTTTAAATAACTCACTATCACCTACAGGATAAAATGCAAACAATCTTCAACTTATCTTAGTTTTTAAAATTTTTTTTAAATTATTATCATTTATTTTATATATTATAATAAATTAAATTTTTTTAAATTTTTTAAACTTTTTAAAAATTATTATCATTTATTTTATATATTATAATAAATTAAATTTTATATATTATAATAAATTAAAAATTTTTTTAAAGACCATCAATCATCTCTCCTCAGTTTAACATTTTACACTATATATTATCACAATCTGGAACTCACACAAGAACAACAAATGTTTGGAGATGTCTCTTTAAAGACATTTGAGAAAATAACCAGGACTCTTGAAAGTTTGAGGCTCGTATCACATCTTCTTCCCTTTTGCTTTACTTCAAACTTGACGCTGTGTGTTGCCCTGTTAGGTCGATCCAGAAAAATCTACCTTCTGGCTAAATGATGAATACTTTTCTGTCAGCATTATCTAGTCTCTTAAAAATCATGATCTTCACACACTTGTTTTTCATGATTACAGTTCATTCTCTCCAGTTTGTAATTAGAAAATAATAGTACCCAATGAGCCCAGAGTACCCAAAGCCTGCGATGTAACACCTACAGAAATAACATATTAATCAGCTAATCCAGGAGGCTGATGGAATACATACTCTACCCAAACTGTTTTGCAGTGACAGAGAAAAATATGAAAAGGATGTTTTATTGTCTACATAAAAACTTTCTCAAACTCCTTAACCCTGAGACCAATATACAGAGGCTTTTCACAGGAAAACATAAAATGTGTCTAGCTTAGTTGAGCATTTCCTGAGCTTTAGTGATATATGCTGGAAGCTATCCAAGCAGAGACATTGTTTTTCTACACATTTACTTGTTTCTGTAATATATTCAAGTGAAGACCTCTAAAGGATTCAGAGATGGGTAGCTTGGTACCCACTCACCTCTTTTACAGCAAAGTATTTCCTTACAGGACATAAAACTCTCTTGGTTCTGTGGCTCATATTTCCCCAAGAAGAAAATAAAGACGTATAGACTTTAGAAGAACTAGACAATTTCTTTACTAATTACTTTTCTTCCAAGATGCTCAAAATAATTTGTTTTTTTTTAATCATTAGCCTTGAACATCAGAAAAGTAGAGAAATACTTACATCAACTGATGCAAAGTGAAGTGAGTACAGTCAGGAGAGAAATGTACATATAACAGCAATTTGGTGCAATGATCAACTACAGTAGACTTAGTTCTCAGCAATACAGTGATCTAAGACAATTTCTAAAGATTGTTGATGGAAAATGTTATTCATACCCAGATAAAGAACTAGGGAGTCTGAATGCAAATGAAGCATACTCTTTTCACTTTTTTGTTCTTTTTTCTTTCTCGTGATTTTCCCCTTTAAAAAAATTATTCTTTCACAATATGACTAATGTGAAAATATGTTTAATGTGATTATACATGTGTAATCTACATCAGATTATTTGCCTTCTCAGGGATGGGAGAGGGAAAGAAAAAGGGAGGGAGAAAAGTGAATGTGGGAAACTATTTGTATATGTAATTGGGAAAAAATAAAATACTATTAGGTGGGAAAAATTATTAACCTCACCAATGCTCAGGTGAGTATTAGTGATCTTAGGATCACAGGTTGATAGCTACATGAGGTCAGTCCTTTCATGTTACAGATGAGGCAACTGGGATACAAAGAAAAAAATGGATTTGCCCAAAGTCACAGCTAGGAGACAGAAGTTCTGAAATTCAAACTCCAGTCTTTTGACTAAAAGTCCAGTACTCTTTCCACTACAGATTGATTATTACTTAAAGATGGAAAACAAAATTAGCAGAAGACTATATGTCTATTTATGCATTTATTTATAAGATGAGAAATCAAAACTTAAAATTCCAAAATTAATGCTCTCTTCTCTAATTTCAGAATAAATGAAAAAAATAAACTGATGACATTGGCATGGTCTTACCAAAAACTGAATTTCTCTTAAACATGATGCACCAGTCTTTTTTGATGAGGGTGGAGAGAAAAGCGTCTGTGAAAAGAGAGCTAGCATTTAATAAAAACTGGCATTGATATAGTTCATTAAGATAATCAAAGTTCTTCACAAATATCTCGTTTTATCCTTAATAACAATCTTGGGAGCTGTTATTATGCCCATTTTACAGATGAAGAAACTGGGGCAGCAGAGGTTAAATGAATAACCTGCTCAGTTATAAAGTGTCTGGAGCGGGGTTGAACTCATGTTGTCTTATTGGAGATCGGGTGTTCTATATCCTGGGCCACATAACTGTGCTCTTTGTTTAAAAACAGGACAGGCACAGCTGTGACTTTCTGGAGCTTAAAATCTATTAGTGGAAAAAATGTTCATACTACTAGGACAAAAGGCAGAATATATTTTCAAAAGAGAGATATGAATTAAATTTAACTCAATAATCAACAAATATTTGCTAAATGCTTTCTGTGTGTCAGGGACTGTGCTAGATAAAAGGGATACAGAGATGAATAAGTCCTTACCTTCAAAGGAGACAATATGTACCACATATGAACATACAATAAAAATAAATGAATATGGCAATTAAATGAATAAATGCAAGGTAATCAAGTGGGAGGCACTAGCATTCAGTAGAAGAAAAGCACTGAGATAAGAGCTTGCTTTGGGAAAAAAAAAAACAATTTTGAGATTCTAAGAACCAGAAAGGAGAATGAAGTGCCTTTTAGTTATGGAGGCTATAGCCAGTACAAAAGCCTAGAAATGAGAAGAGTATTATACAGGGGGAAGAGCAGCAGGAAATATTTACCCATCCCTATGTTAAACACATTTAGTAAGTGATTATTATTTCTTGAATACTAGTCCAGGTCCTAGAAATTTAAAAACAATAAAATCAATCCCGCTCTCAAGGAATTGTATTCACTTTATAAGATATGCAGATTTTAGCAAAATTCAGTAAAATCCCAACAGGAAAATGTGTTCCACAACAAAGGTGCAATTAGCAGTGCATCATGGAGAAACAGTCTTTTGAGATGGAGATTGAAGATATAATATTGCTTAAAGGGGTATTTATATTGTACAGGCAACAAGAAGATTATACAATGATCAATTCTGAAGGATGTGGCTCTTTTCAACAATGAGATGATCCAGGCCAGTTCTAATGATCTTGTGATGAAGAGAGCCATCTGCACCCAGAGAGAGACTGTGGGAACTGAGTGTGGTTCACAGCGCAGCATTCTCACTCTTTTTGTTGTTTTCTTTCTATTTTCTTTCTCATTTTTTTTCTTTTTGATTTGATATTTCCTGTGCAGCAAGATGACTTCGTAAATATATATGCATATATTGGAGTTAACACATATGTTTGCCATGTTTAACATACATTGGATTACTTGCCATCTAGGGAAGGGGGTAGAGGAGCAAGTGAGGAAAAATAGAATACAAGATTTTGCAAGGATCAATGTTGAAAAGTCATCCATACATATGTTTTGAAAATTAAAAAGCTTTAATAAAAAAAAAGATTGACAGACATTTTAGGTCATTTTAAGTACAGGGGAAACAACAAAGGTGTTGAAATATTACAAATGGGGGGATATCAGTAAATTTCATTAATATATTCACATTTATAAGAAAAAGAGAATCGCATGGCAACATAGAATGTGTTTGAAGAGAATATATGTGTACGCTAATGGGATATAGATCCAGTTGAGTGGATGATACAGATTATTAAAAGTCACATTGAAAAATTATTACTTTATTTAGGATGTGACAGGGAAGCACCACTGGGGTGTGTATGTATGTATCAATAGATAAATAAACACACATTTACATACATATATATGTGTGTGTGTGTGTGTGTGTGTGTGTGTGTGTGTGTGTGTGTGTATGTATGTATGTATTTTAGCCCAGAAGTAGCAAGATCAGAGATATGCCTTAAATAAATATCTTATGGAACTGCCCCAATTTCAAAATCTCACACTCAGGAATTTCCCTCTCTGATCACATAACTTCTCATCTTTCTACTTCTCTCTTTACTCTTAAGTTCTCCTAAACTCATTTTTCCTTCATTTTTATCTCTGGTTCTTTAATACTCCACATATATGCTGTGTCTGCCAAAGCAGAGCATAATAAACACAAGAACTGAAAAGGGGGAGAATCTTTTTGGGGTAATTCCATAAAACCTTAATAGATTAAAATATCACTAAAACATTGGGATCGCTCTATATTTCCTTCAAGGATGGATCCTATCACTGGTATGATACACCCTCCACCAAACGCAGGTAGTAACTGTTCTATGCCATGGAAGATAACCTCAGGAGCTGCCGTGACTCAACCAACATTTAATCATCAACTCTTTGTTGATGAACAATAAAAATCTTATTTTGGTATGTCCTACCATAGTACAAAATGGAAGTTGATTTCTCTGCTACATTATCTCTCCCCCCTACAAAATAACATACTTTGGAATCCTTAGTTTACCGGCAATGTTCAACTTAAGGGATACATCCTTTAGGATTTTAACTGTGATACTTACAGATGTTAAAATTCTCTTCCTCTACGCCCTCCCCCAATACCGACATTTAGTGTGTCCATTTCCTATTTCCTTATCTGAGTATATATCAATCCACTCTCCTACCCCCACTAGAATCTGATTTCCTTGATAGTTTTAATTCTCTGTATCACCTGAATCTTTCATATAACAAATGCCTACTTAAATTGAACGAGGGCATATGTTAGACATTTAGAAGAAGGTCTTTCATTATATATTCAGTTAATAAAACTGAGAATAGAACATTTAAAAGCTGAAAAGAAAACACAATCAGGGAAGTAAACATGCAGCTTTCAAGCAATTAATTAGACTGGGGGCATGTTCTGATTTTTTTCCCTAAGTCAAGTACAGAATTTCTGGCACCTAGAGGATGCATCTAAAATGGGCACCATGCCCAAATCATGCCAAAAAAAATTCAGTGAGAAGAGCAAAGCAATCTTTTCTCATGCCCAATGAATTTGGATTGTTTAAATTTTGCCAATTTGAGAAAAGAGTGGTATAATACTTTCCGTCCCTGTCTAAGACAAAATTAATGAATCCACTTGCAAAGCCTGTAACTTTCAAAATTGTCCCTCAGTCTTGCAAAATCAAGCATCTTCAACATTGTCTGCTACTATAGTTGCTGTCAGAAATGACAGACAGAGGGCTAGCAGAGTTACAAAGATTTGGGTATAAATATTATCTCTTGTACAGAATAACTGTAAGATATGGAAAACTTCAGCTTTTGCCTAATAAGCCTCTAGCTAAAACTAAGTTACAGTATAATTTCAAATATGCTTTTGGAAAAGAACCAAGAAATTCCCCACATCAATAAAATCAAAGGCCTGGGACAAGAAAAAAAATGCTAGAGTGCAGGACATAGAGTTGTGGGTTTTTTTGTTTGTTTGTTTTTGGTTTTTGTAAAAGCTAATTTCTGTACTGAAAGAATGTTTCCTAGCAAAGGAAGTCACATCAAATTAACTACAGTGAGGAACTCTGGGATATACCTAGATTCCTTGGTTCTTGCAGGCAATCATTTAAATATCTGTCCAGAGTAACTCCTAATGGGAGATGGTAATGAGGAATGTTCATATGGTAACATTGGATGACTACTGTGTTATAAAAGCTGAATTGTCTTTTTTTAAGGCACATTTGAGATATTCATCTTCCAAGCTTTATACTATTTAGTGACTGATGCCGGAACTAAAGAACTTTCAGAATACAATAACATCCTGTCCCACTTTAAAAAAAAAAAAAAAAAAAATGGTTAAAAAAATTAAGTATAAATCAAAGTTCTGTTTTTAAAGCCTATTTTCCAAGTGATTTAAATATTAAACTGGAAAGTTTATTGAAAGGGGGAGGGAACTATTCCCCAAGATAAAATAAAAAGCACATTTAAGAATGTATCAAATTGCTTAAATATAATATCCGAATTTGCCTAAAAAGTTGAAGCTTAGGGAATAAAATAACTAGTTCAAGATTATCAGCCAATCGGTAGCTGAGTAGGGATTAGAATTAAGGTCTCCTGCCTCCTCCTAAAGAAGAAAGGACTTTAGCTTTCTGATAAATCAAGAATATATTTGTAAAAAAGATACAAAATTGTAGAAATTGAACTCCTTTGGGAACAGATGATTGTGATATTTATGATTAGCATTACTCATTTTTGTTAAAATACATGAAAGTTTGCAAAGTACTTTACATATGTTATTTCATGGTCACTACTTGAGACATGTTCTTATCATATTCATTTTGATGTCTAGAAGGGTTCGATTAATACCAGGACCACACAGCATGCAATTGAGGTAAGATTTCAGTCCAGTACTTCATGACTTTAAATCTAGTTATTTCAGCATAAAACTTTTTTTTTTCCTGTACGTTTGATTTTAGTTGTGTGTAGAAATGTCTTAAAAGACATCCAGTGATGATAATTAGCAATATTCTACCTTACTCACAGAGAATTACTTGGGACATTTGTCTTTGCTTTCATGGCTAATATTAGATGGAAGCAGGGCATTCTGATTTGGTGATCACCCTTTAAACACAACAGTACTTTCAGTATTTTTTCAGTGCTGTCCAGCTCTTCATGACCCCACATTTGAAGGTTTTTTTTTTTTCTTTTGGCAAAAATGCTGGAGCTGTTTGCCATTTCCTTTCCTAGTTCATTTTACAGATGAGGAAACTGAGGCAGAGTTAAGTGACTTGTGCAGGGTCACACAGTAAGTTTCTGAGGGCAGATTTGAACTCAGCTTGATGAGTCTTCCTATTCCATGCCCAGTACTCTGTCCATCTGCACCAACTAGCTGCTGTGATAGTATATTGTCTCTCAACATCTACTAGTGCAGGCTTGGAAATACCTGCATTTCTAGAGGCATACTTCCCTTTTAATGAGACATACAGCATTATTGCTTCATGTTTCATGTAATCGAGCTAATGCATTTTTATTGTAATAAGTTTATTTTTTAAATACAAATTGCTTTATGAATCATGTTGGGGGAGAAAAATCAAAGCAAAAGGGAAAAATCATATGAAAGATTAAAAAAACAAAAAACAGAAAAAAGAAATGAATATGGCATGTGTTGATTTTCAGTCTCAGATCTTTTTTCTGGATGCAGATGGAATTTTCTGTCGGAAGTCTATTAAGATTGCTTTGGATCACTGAACCACTGAGAAGAACCAAGTTTCTCATAGTTGATCATTGCACATTCTTGCTGTTATTATGTAAAATGTATTATTGGTTCTGCTTGTTTTGTTCGGCCTCAGTTCACGTAAATCTGTCCAGACCTTTCTAATATCAGCTTGTTCATCATTTTATAAAATATTAATATTCCATTACCTTCATGTACCACAGCTTGTTAAGCTGATGTATTTTCTACAATCAAAGGAATAGAAGGTGTACTCTATTCCTTGCTGGATCAATAGGAAGTTAAAGATAATTTCTAACTTTAAAAAAAAAATTCCTCTTGGATTTTCCATTATCATCTTAATCTCAATATGTACAAAGCTCAAGCTTTCTTATTTAAACAAATCAACCCATTGCTACCGCCAAAATCTCTACTCATGTCTAGGTCATTATTGAACTAGAGTGGAAAGTTCACATTTTTGAGTCTTTTTTTCACTTGTTCTGTTTATTAGGTGGGGTGTATGGTTGCTCAAGAAGGACTATCACCTCCGCTGGGAGGATTTATCAAGCATTTTTTTTAGGGTTGCTCATCCAGCTTTGGTGTCCACTTGCCACTCAACTGTCACCTGTGGCTCCGAGAAGCTCCAGCATAAACAATGGCCACATGCTGATAAACTGTCTTGGGAGTAAATGGTCTTGGCAGATGAGTTAAACCATTTGGGAATGACCAACAGGTCATAAATAATTGAGTGAATTAGAGCATATGTGTCTTCCCCAAGCATATGAAGACTTGGCAGGAGGAAAGAGTAGATGAGAATAACTTCTTCCAACGTCCATGAAGGCAGCTGAAGCAGGCTCTGTGGGGCAGCCAGATATCAGAGACAACATGGCCTTCCATTGCATAGCGGACCATCAGGTGTTGTCATTTTATCTTCCCATTGGATTTTAATGTCTCTGGAAGGGAGTTCCAGGCCAGTGACTTTGTGCAATTCTGCCTCATTTAAATCCAGTTCATGCATGTACAAGGCAGTCCCCTGTGATGACATTTATCTTCTTTGAAAATGAAGGACAAACAACAATATGTTTATCATGTAATCAAGTACAGTTAATCAATTCTATTTTTGTATAACTATCTCTTGGATTAAATTTAAACCAAAAACATTTCTTAAGGCCTTATTATATGTAAAGGGGTGAGAGGCAATATGGTAAAGTGGATAGAGGGATAGAGATTGACCTGGGATTTAAATTTAATTAAATTTAATTAATTAAATTTTAAAAATACTTTTTAAAATCAAAAGTAACTGAACTTATTTTGTCTCTCAATTTCTCAATAAAGCCAGGTATATTTTTTTTGGGACAATACAAGTATCAAGTAAGTTGTCACTATAAACTCCACTCTATCCTCAGTCTTTCAACATACTGATGCACTCACAGATCCTGAAAACACACACAGAAACACACACACACACACACACACACACACACACACACACACACACACACCAGAAAGTATATATTTAGTATAATGTAAGAGAAAAAAATTTTGAATAGATTGGACCAAAATTGTAGTGAGAATACCTGCAAAGATAATGAATTACACTGGAGTTCTTTAAGTAAAAGATAAATGATCACTTGACAGCAACATTATAGAGAAGATTTCTCTTCTGGTACAAGTTAGGCTAAATGATGGCTGATGTATCTTGTAAATCTAATATTCTATTATTCCGTGAAATATAACCCATTTAGAAAAGTCCATTTCAAATGCAACATCTTGGATGAATCCTTTTCAAATTATGAGGTTACCTTTTTGCTCAACTCACATTTTTTTTTAATTTGATAGTTTTAAATTGTTCCTAAATAATTTTACATGTCAGTGTCATCCTCTTCAATAGAATATAAGTTCCTTGAAGGTAAGGATCACAGCATGCCCTGCTCTTGCATATTCACAGTGCTGAGAAAATAGTTAAATAGTATTTTTAATTGAAATGAATTGAAAGCCAAAGGCAGGGCTTAGAAGATCCGAATGACAAAAACAAGAAAATTATTCCATTAGTTGTGCTGTAAACAGTAGGGAAAAGATCATTTCTCTTGGTTATATTTATTTTATTTTAAGAATTAATTTGTGAATTGAACAAGAGATGTATTGTTAATACCTTGGATTTGATATATGAAATATGCAAATCAAAAGGCCCACATGTTCCAAAAAACACACAGTGTAAGGCTTTTTAATGTAAAAACTTCCTGGAAGAGTACAGAAACCACTCAAAGTTATCTCAGAATCAATTTCCCCACTAGCTTGTTTTATATGACATGAGTCAGAGAAGAAATTGAGGGTATTTTCACTCTTAGGAAGAGAGCAAAGCTATGATGTTCTATACAAAAGAATAGGGATAATCAAATTCCACTCCAGATTCTGAGTAGCAAGAGTCATTTATTTAAATGTACTAGGGAGCAGATGAAAATGGACTTTTTTTTTTCCTGAGGGCAAATAATTCGATATGACCCTCACAAAATGCTTCTCTTGGTGCCCAATGTCCTCTCCAAATTATTCTCACAAATCTACTCACACAAGGAAAGAGCAAATACAAACTCTAATCTTTGAAGTTGCTACACAATCTTTAGTTTATAAAATATTTAGTAACCAAAATAGGTTAACATTTTATTTTTGTCTTATTGGTTAAAAGCAATTTTGCAACTCAGAAGTCCTTAGGAAGGATGAATGGAATAAAAGATAAGTATTATAAATTTCTAGTTGAATCTAGACATGAATGTCTTGATAAGATTGATTAAACATGCTAATACTCTGGAAACACATATAACCATCAATAAAAATGGAGTTAGTCACTTCATTTATGCAAAGAATAGGAGTACAGTCAAAGCCAAATAATGCCAAAATATTCAAATAGGAAATTGAAAAAAAATCACTCCATCTTCCACATGGTTTTATTTACCCTCATTTCCTATAGAAAGCTTTTCACAATACTTCTATTTATACCTTGCCACAATCCTTACACATATATTTTTTCTCAGAAGAATGTTTTCTTCTTGAGAGCAGGGAATATTTTGGGAAGGAGTTATTTTTTCTTCATATTGTCAATATACTATGTAGGGCCCATAACATATTAAGGGCTTAATTTTTTTTTTATCAGATTAGATTTTGCCAAACGCCTTTGTATCCAAATCCAAATGACTGACTAAAGGATTTTACTTTTCAATTATTTTGTATAATGTTTTGTAGACATACTCTTGGACTCAATTCACTGTCTGACCTAAGAAACAAGAGTAGTCCATGGATAAATATCAAATTTCCTCATACTTCCTGGCTATTATACTTTATATTAGAAGTTTAGTAAAGAGAAAACTACAATAGTTATCGAATCCTATTTTCCTTATCCCTTGTCAAAAGAATAACTCTTCAAAATTCATAACTGGGCAGAGGGGGGAAAAGGTTTACAAATCAACCTCAAGGCCCTTGCCATATTGCTAAGGTACATTTTCTTTTTGATTCAGAGAAATGCATGGCACTGAATTCAATGGAAAATAAAATTAATCCTTCTTATATGCTATAAGAATCTAAAACTATTTCCATTGGGAAATAGAGGAAAACTGTGTGAAAAGCAGGAAGCATTTTGGTACCAATTTGTGATTCAGTTGTGAGTTTTGAAAAGAGAAGGTGAAACCATCTTCAGGAAAAACCTGGAAACATAGTGTTTTTCCATGATTTAAAAATTCGTGCCTGAAAACTACCAAGAAAAAGAGAAATCCAGTCAATGAAAATAACAAATTGAAATAAACTGAAAAATCATAAATATCTAAATTTATTAGTGCCCATTTTTCCCACAGAGCAAGAGGATGAATAAATATTAGAATGAGATGAGACATCTGTTCCTCCTAATTTTTCTTTCAAAAGCTCAAGACATGGATTTAATATTAAGACTTGTTTTGATGCAAGACAGAGGAATATGTTTCCCTTCCTTAGTCCCTCCATTATCAAATTTGGTTGCTAGCATTGATTAATGATAAAAGTACCAAACTCCATTAAACTTTGTATTATATATTGCATAGAGACATAGCTTTAAAGTTTTATTCTTCATCACTGTTCTCAAACAACAACATGTTTCCTGGCTAGTGTTGCTATCATTCTCATTTACTTATAATAACCATATATGCTGATGGTTCTTTTACTGCATAAGTAACTGAGAATAAATTAATCTATAGAAGTATTTAGTATTTATTTAGTATTATTCTCTACCATGCTTCACACACACCCCTTTCCTTTGCCACCTGTTGTAGATCCATTTGAAGGGACTTGTCATAATTTTCTCCTAAGATACTGTTGTTTAAGGAAAATTCTTGTTCCTTTTTCCAGTAATTTTTTAAGGAAATGTTTAAAGTCGATTAAACAATGTCAGATGTTGAAAAAAAGTGAACCCACTTTTATTCTTTCAAGAATTATTTCTATGTACCACAGGGGAAAAAATGAGCATTGCCAGCAGTTCTGAGAACACAAGCAAGATGCAATTTGATAAATAGCTTTCCATAATCTAAAGTCAGGACTGTGCAAAAGCATGCTATCAGCACTTTCATCAAAGACACTATTGACTTGTTTTCTATCTCATTTTATCATGGCCTTTTCATTTTATTTACTCAGTCAATGGAGTGCCGGTGGGGAGGAGGGGAAGTTTCTTACCTCGTTGATGAGCTGTGGTGGGATCTGCTAGCGGAGGCTCCTGCTCACCTTCTTTGGAGGTACTGCCTCTGCCGTCATTGGGAACGCCCTCACTGCTGCCTCCGCCACCGCTGCCACTGGTACCACCATCTTTTTCAAGTAATCGATCCACCATGGCAATGATGCAGTTGAGGCTCTTTCCCACATTGGCCCACACCCTATCCTGAAAAGAGCATCAGCATCACTACACATTATCACTGTAAGAACTGAAGAAATATTCAATGCACTCATTCTAAATAAATGTTAGTGAAGAGCTATCAAGGCATAAAGACTGGAAATGGGCAAATGATTGCTTATTTAAATAGCCTCTGCCTATGGGAAGCGGATACTGCCATAGTGAGAGCCATGGGCATAGGGTCAGGAAGCCCTAAAAATTCCAATTCAGCCTCATACACGTAATATCTGGGTAACTCCAGGCAGGCCACAACCTCCTCGTTGTCTCATTTTTTTTCTCATCTGTAAAACAGAAAAGGAAATAGCAGCTACCTTACAGGGTATGAATATTTGTGAAGTGATTTATTAATTTTCAGGTCCTATGTAAATACTTGTTATAAGTTATTGTTATATGTATATACATAAATACTTGTTATTACTTATATATATATATATATACTTACTTATTATTAGTTATATACATATCATATGTATATATGAATATACACATAAGTCCTATATAAATACTTGTCATTACTCTTAGAATTCAGAGAAAAAAACAAAATTATTTTTATTTTAAATTTATTATCTTTCAATGTGCAGTTCTTGCAACAATCTCAAGATGCTATTGGCTCATGCTGTGAGTATCACTATTCTAGAGATACAATATAGCTGTATATCAAGGCACTCTAATTTCAGAAGAATAGAAATGGGAGATGTCCCAAGATCAGTGAAGATTAATGGTGGGTAGGCTGCAGCATATTACCAAGGATGACTTGTGTGAGAGTAATGGTGCAAAAGTTATAATCAAGGATGATTAGAAAAGGAAGTGGGCTGTTCAGATATAAAATGTGAGAAATAACAAATGGACAGCCTGGGGGCTACACTGATAGCAGTGAACTATTAAAAAAAAAAAAAAAAAAAAAAAAAAAAAACTAAACCAAACCAAACCAGGGGAAGTCCTTTGGCTTATTGGGAAGATTTCTTCCTTTACTGAAAGAAAAGGAGAACTGTGCAGGATGAGAAGGGGTGGGTAGATTAAAATTAGCACTGGTGGACAGAGTAATTGATGATGCACATATCAAAGCATGTCTCAATCATGTGATGTATTACTTTTTCCTCTGGAATAAAAAAGTGATGAGATACTAGAGATTTTTCATCTTTATAATCCATTAAAGATTACATAGAGTTATGAAGCAAAAGTACTGAAAACTTACTTTTTTCTTCAGCCAGAAATCTCTGGCTAGAGTTGACTTAGTTTTATGGGGCACCTGGTAAAAATCACCTGCTTTTTCACTACTATGAAGTTTCCTCTCAAAATTAGGGCTTACCCCAATAGAAGCATGTAGTTTTAAGTTTTGAAGAATATTTATTTCATAATGATCCTATTATGTAGGAAACTCAGGTATGATTCCCATTTATAGGTGAGCAAACTGAGGCTCAGTAGGGTTGAGTTAAATTGCAGAGCCTAGATTTGAATTCTGGGCTAGCTGAAGATCCAGTACTTTTCCCACTGGAGATTGCCTTGTTCCAACCTTTCCCAAAGAGAAGCACATATGGATATTTCACTTCTCTCTTGCTCCCTAGGAAATATAGGAGTTGAATGTGATCCTATAGGAAAATGCAGGATTTCTTTAATTTTCTTGATTTCTGCTTTTTTTTTTTTGCTTAAAAAAAAAAAAAAACAATCTTTAAATCCTTAAAAAGATTGAATCCAATTATTTGCTCTAGAGAGATTTTTTTAATTCATTAGTTGTCCTAAAATCAAATCCCCCACATGTAAAGCACCATTCTCTGTTCTCTTATCACCTCCAATAACTGCTCTGCTCTAATCTGACTTTCAACATTTTTTGAGCAAATTACATCACCTTTCTCTCTTTCTTCTCTGGCTGATTCTAGATGGAAACCTGATTCCTTGGGCAAGAAATAACCATTTTTGTCTGGTCTCCAAAGGCCCCATGGGCTTCAAGGCAGAGACCACCCTCTTATATTCTTCAAAAATCTAGATGGTCTTGTTCTCAGAATCACTTTCTCTTTGACTCATGTACTTGGTCCTTATCAGTTTCCATGGAGTAAACTTCCTCTACCAGTGATATCTGATTTCAGTGGTGAAATTATACCCTGTACTTATTGTCCTTTGCTGACAAAGGGGTTCTTTTTTTCTCTGATGGCCATGTCATGGCACTCCAAAGCTTAGGGTCCATGATCTCCTCCTCTGTCTGGAAAGTTTCCTATGGGGGTGATTTCTTCCTCTTATTCTCAGTCTATAATTATTCTTCAGCAGAAATGATGAACAATGAACATTTAGTTTTGATACATGTTTGTTCTCCCTGCCTCCCTGACCTCAGATACTGATCAATAGCTTCTGTTCCCCTCCTCCAGGTATCAGGTTTCACAATTAGATAATTATCTAAGTATGTAGCAAAAAAACAACAGAACAATTTTATTGCCACAATAAAAGTAGCACTTAGGCCAAAGCAGCCTGATGTTGTAGGGGAAAAAAATATTGGATTTGCAATTAAAGACATAGGTTAGACATAGGCTTTTACTTAATACCTGCATGTGCTGGAACCATTCACTGACTGCATCTGAACCTTAGTTGCTACATCTGTTAAAGGAGAGAGCTGGGCTCTCTGTCTCAATTCTGATCTCCAACTTTAAAATATTATATATAAAAACTATCTATTTCAACATAGTGTAGTTATCATCCTAGGATAATTTATCTCTTAATTAGGAAGACCAATCTAACAATGAATCAATTCAGGGACTAGTAACCTCGAGGAAATATGGAAGATGGACCACCCCAACTATTGGTTATGGATGAAAAGACTTCAGTATTTGTAGATAGAGAACCTGGGAAGAATGTTGGGTGCAAATATTAGCTCTGCAACTAACTACCTTGCAAATCACTTAAGTAACCTGTGCCTTGGCTCATATGTAAATGAAACATTTTGATTCAATGACCTCTAAAGTCCCTTCTAGTTTCATATCTATGATCCTAACATAACTGTAATTTTAGGCAAGTCATTAAACATGCTTAGGTCTTGATTTCTTCATCAATAAGTAAGAGGTTGGATTAGGTGATCTTTAAGGTCTCTTGCAGGTGACCCAAAATTGAAATTTACTTTTCAATACTTCTAATTCTATATTAATATAATATCTCCTAAATGGACTCCCTTTTGCCCTCTACTTAGTTTTGATAGTGTTTAATTGCTTCCTGATCTTCATGCTTCAGCTTTAAGGATACACTGTATTTAGGGGAGAAAAATAAGCTCAGGTACAGTGCTGAGGGCACTGAACCTCATCACATATTTATACTAGGCTTTGTCTCAGAAAAGAATCAAAGACCATCAAAGCTGCTGCCACATTCATGAAACAGGGAGAGCAATAATTGCATGATTTACTCCACAGATTGGCTTAAAAAAAAACAAGTGTTGAAACTTGAATTTCTACAATACAAGTGAGCTACCATTATTCTTAAATTTATATGATGCCCTGTCAGATCATAAATGAGGCTCTTGGTTAAATTAGGTGCTTCTGTAGATAATTATTTCAAGCATCAAGAAAATTGGATGTGATAAAATCTTCCATTCAAAAGGAACTGATTTGACATGTCTTTTAAAAATGTACCATTTCAAACTCCTAATTTAGATATACATTAGCTCTGCTTGCTTATGTATACCTTTTAAGGGACCAAAGGGTTAATTTTTCTGAATGGGAAACTTTCAGGATTTAAACACTCTCCACTGTTATATGATTCCTCATGTGTACCTTATGGGCGTTAAGTATAGTTGGATAAGGAATTTGTCCATGGAGAAAACATCATCATGTATCTGAAGGAGGATTTGAATCCATGTCTTCTTGATTCAAAGGTCAACTTTCTGTCTCCTTTTCCATTATACTTCTTATTTCTGCATGAACTTGAATGAACTTGAGGGGTTAGCTGATCCAATGTCCTTGTACAAATGAAATGAAGACCTAAGTTGACTTGCCTATGTCAACCCTGACAGAACTATAATTTGAAAGAAAATCTTCTGAATTCCAAATCTAGTACCTTAGTTTCCATGTTCTACACCGAAACTGGTTTGAGAGACAAGAAAATCATTTTTAATTAAAATATATTAATTCAATTTAATCAGTAAGTAGACATTTTGAAAATAACCATTTGCTTTGATTTAATTGTGAGTTGCCAATCTCCCCAGTTTGGATGTGAAGGAATTCAACATTTAGTAGATGTTGAAATTGATGTCAAGCTTGCATCCTACAAGAGCTGTCAGTACTGTTCTGGTCCAAGGCTGCAGTATGCTGTTAGTCACAAATAATTATCTTTCTTACGTATACACAACCTTTATCCCAAAAGAAATGACAGCAATTGCTTTCCCTGGCAAATCCAAATAGCCCATGCTATGCAGGGTCTACTTATACTATCCAGAGCTAAGTCCAGTTTCTTGCCTGATGAAGTGAGAAAGCAATTTTATACCCAACAAGGAGTAAGGAGAGCAAATGAGCAGATCTACTCCAGTTGAAAATGCAAAAGAGAATTATGTAAACCCAGTGTTCTGTCATTAGTCATAATGGGAATTCAGTGTCTTGAGGCCATAGCACAACCCGCTTAATCACTTCTACCCTGAATATGCCTGAGTAAGTAGCATCAAGTGATTCTTTAAATTGTTAAATTGAGAGATGAAGCAATTATCTCGATTATTTTATTCTATTCTGATTCTTCCTTCATATCAGTATGAAAATTAAGAGCCACTGAATGAGACCTTGTGTCCTCCAGTTTCTATTTCTGTTTAAAGGACTATACTACTGGGTTCTTCTGATCAAAATTTCCCATGCAGATATTTTTGGTCCTGTGTAATATAGTGTCATGTATTTAGAAAGAGAAAGGAATGTAGGAGTCATCAGTCTAATCCATTTATCTTAAAAAAGACACCAAGGCAGTGTGAAGAAATGTTAAATTTCCTATAGCCAAATGTATAATAAAGTTGTAACTCAGGAAGGTCTGAGTTCAATTTGATCTTCAAACACTTGCTAGTCAATTGCTTAACCTCTATCTACTTCATCTGTAAAATGGGAGTAATAAGAGACTATAAGGACACGATTATACATACATAGATATCTGTGTATAAATAGTGTTTTAAAACACTACATAAAGACTAGTTGCTGCTGCTGTTGTTACTGTCACCCCGGTTCATCAAATTAATGTCTGAAAAGACCACAAGTCTAGTGCCTACCCATTACTCCATGCTGCCTCTTGTGAGATATTCTCTGTAAGTCCCATGTCCTATTTTTGCTCAGCTATAAGGTCTACCCAGCTTCTTTTCTCAGTCAACACTGCCTACTATAGCCACCACCCTCCATCTTTTAAGGTCCTTAATTTTTCCCCACAAAGGAAGGTCTGATATTATCTCTTCTTTCAGCCAGATAAAATTAAGTTCTGGAAGGGGCTCCAGAAGCCATCCTTTTGTGGATGAGAATAATAATGAACAGATTAAGGTCACAAGGGTACCAATCAATGGAGCTGGGATATAGAACAAGTTCTTTGTGGAGTCAATGGGTTTCCTTCTACTTCCATGTCAATGAATCTACAAACTTATCAATATGGATAATCCCTATACCAATTCAGACTACAACCTATCCATTAGTGAACATGATTAAGAGGCACATCTTTTTCCTTATAATTTTATCTATTTTTATTTTTATTAGATTTGAACAGAGGGAAAGAATGATGGATTAACTTTGGAAAATTGGACATGACCCTAATCTTTTCCACAATGGATGATAAATGTCAAAAATATTATTTTATTCTGGGTTGTCTTGTGACTATGAGTCATGGTACATGATGGCCTCTTTAGAACTTAAAGTTGGGGTCACAAGAAGGACAAGGGAAGTTTATATAAGGGAGTGAGTAGGATGTATAACATTACCGGGAATGAATTACATGCAAGAAATGGAGGAAAAATGTTGTCAAATGATCAACTCTGATGCACTTGGCTCTTTTCAACAAAGAGGTGATTCAGGCTAATTCCAATAGACTTGTGATGGAGAGAGCCATCTGCACCCAGAGAAAGAACTGTGGGGATCAAAGCATAGTATTTTCACTTTTTTTTCATTGTTTTTCCTTGCTTTTCTGTTCTTTCTCATTTGATTTTTCTTGTGCAGCATGATAAATGTGGAAATATGTATAGAAGAATTGCACATGTTTAACTTATATTAGATGGCTTGCTGTCTAGGAGAAAGAGATGGAGAGAGAGGGAGAAAAAATTGGAACACAAGGTTTTGTAAGGTATCTTTGCATGTATTTTGAAAATAAATAAAAAGCTATTATTTTTAAAATGTCATCAGAGAGATTTGTGATCAGAAAAGTCATAAGCTTGCTGTGTGACAAAATCCAGACAAATAAAGGACACCAACAAGCTTTGCCAGCATCTATACAATGCAAAGTGGTATAGAGAAAGGCCTCTCAGACAGTGATGATCTGTGCAGGAGGTACAGGAGGACGTATACAGGATATAAACAATTGTTGAGGATGAGAAGGTTGAGTTTTGTACATTGAGAAGAGTGAATGAACTCAAAGATCCATGGAAGCATGAAAATAAGTGTTGGTTTGAACCTTTGTTCCAATTTGTCAACAACGTGACTTCACACAAATGGTTAATTCTGAAAAGGCTCCCTTGCCAATCAGAATAGTTTTAGCTCTGTGACTATATCACTTTCTCTCTGGCCCCCTACTCTGTGTTACAACCAAAACTTCTTTCTTAATATTTTCCACTTTTGATACTGTATTCTCCTTTCTTTGCACTTTTGCACTGAGAGTGTCTCCATACCTGGAATGCACTCCCACACCAGCACTTTGCAGAATCTTTGAATTTCTTCAAGACTAGGCCCAAGAATAATTTTCTCAATTAAATCTTTATTTTTTCCTTCCATAAACTATTTCATCTTTGTTTTGTTATTTTGAGAGGCAACTGGGGTTGTGACTTGTCCAGAGTAACATAACTAGTAAGTGTGTGAGATCACATTTAAACTCAGATCCTCCTGATTCCAAGGCTGATACCTTATCCATTGCACCATCTAGCTTCCCCTAAACTTTATTTTGCATAAATTCTGAATATACTTATCTATGTCTTTCCCAATAGAAGCCTTTTCCAATATAAGCCTGCAGCACAAATTGCTTTACTATTTTCTTTGAATCTGCAATGGATAGCATAAATATTTGTTGATGGATTGATTTGTTTTTGTTTTCTATGAAGTTATTAGCTGCTTCCTACATCAAATGTCTTCCATTCTACTTGATGATCTTATTAGCCTCCAAATAATACAACTATTATCTTTATACACAGAGCTATCTATTTATGCTATTCTTTCCAGGACTGCAGTTTTGTATCATTAATTGCCTCTGGACATCTTCACTTGTCCTGCGGGAGGAAAAAGTAGGGAGGGGAAGCTAAGATGGTAGAGTAAAGTAAGAAAGCTGCTTGAGCTCTTCTGGTTTCCCTTAAAAAACCACCTGAAACCAAGCCTCTGAACAGAGTTTGATAGAATGAAAACCTCTCTCCAGATCAAGATAGATGGAAAAAAATTTCAAGAAAGTTCAGTCTCACTAGAGTGAAAAGGGCATTCAGCCCAGGTCAGATAGACTCTGGGAAAGCCAATGAGAGTGCCTTAAATCACAGCAAATCAGAAACTAAGACCTCCTGTCTTGGCTCAGTAGAGGAGCACAGCAAGGGGGAAGCCACCAGTCCCAACTCAGAAGGCAAACTCTGGGAAAACAGGCTGATCCAAAGCTACCCCCTACAAACACAAGTGGCCCATATGCTCAAAGCCAAGACTCAGAGCTGCACAGGAAACTTGGAATAGTATCCCCTTTACCTCAGGAACAGAGCTTAAAAATAAAAGCTTAAAAAAAAAGAATACATACCAAATGAAAAGAAAAAAATGAGCAAGAAACATAAAAGAACCTTCACTATAGAAAGCTACTAGGGTGATAGGGCAGACCAAAACACAAACTCAGGTGAAGACAGAATGTCCACAGAAGAAATCTCAAAGAGTGATATGAATTGGTCTCAAGCCCAAAAAGGCTTCTTGGAAGTGCTCATAAAAGACTTTAAAAGGCAAATAAGAGAAGTAGAAGAAAAAAATGAGAAAGGTAATGAGAAGTATGCATCAGAGAGTCAACAGCTTGGAAAAGGAAGGGGGAAAAATATCTGAAGAAAACACCAGCAAAAGTAGAATTAACCAAATGGAAAAAGAGATACAAAAGCTAAATGAAGAAAACTACACATTAAAAACTAGAACAGGGCAAATGATAGCTAATGACTCTGTGAGACAGCAAGAATCTGTCAAACTAACTAAAAAGAATGAAAACATGGAGGAAAAAAGGCCTTGAGATTACAATCAAGAATTAACCACTCTGAGAGCTTCAACATCCATCATCTTTCAGGAGAGGAGAGAGTTTCAATGAAGTAAGAGACTTTCAATCATTTCTACTAAAAAATAGAACTAAAAAGAAAATTTAATCTACAAACAAGGACTCAAGAGAACCATAGAATATGAATATATATATATATATATATATATATATATATATATATATATATATATATATATATATATATATATATTTATATATTTAAAGGTTAAAGTGTTCATATCCCTAGATAGGAAAACAAAATTTATAAATTTTGAGAACTATAACTGTCATTGGGGAAGACAAAGGGGGCATCACATGGAGTGAGAGTGTTGTTGTGAATTGACTCTGATGTGATGATATCAAAGAAAAAAAAACATCAAGGGGTAGGAAAAGGTCTGTACTGAAAAAAAAGATGAAAGGGGAGGTATAATGGGACAATTAGTTCACATGAAGAGGTACAAAAGACCTATTACAATGATGGGGGAAAAGGGAGGGGGATGAGCATTATTTAAAGCTTGATCTAATCAGTTTTGGCTCTAAGAAGGAATAATGTAATCATTCAGTTGGATAGAAATTCATCTAACCCTATAAAGAAGTAGGAGGAGAAAAAGAAAAAGAAAAGGCAGGGGCTGGAAAGAAGGGAAGGTAGAAACACTAGGAAGAAAAGGTAAGAGGAGGAAAAGTGGAGTGGGTTAAAAAAAATTCTACTAAGGAAGGGGTAGTGATAGGAGATAAGATAGTAGGTGGGGATGGTAAAAAAAAAAAACAAACAACAACAACAACAACAACAAAAACATATCTGAGGACATAATGGAAAGAAAGAACAAAAGTATGTACAGGGGAGAAAATAGGATGGAGGGAAATACAGAGCCAGTAATTATAACTGTGAATGGGATGAACTCTCCAATAAAATGGAAGTGAATAGCAGAATGGATTAAAAAACCGAATCCAAAATGTTGTTTACAACAAACTTGTCGTCCTGTCGGTTTATCACAAATGTAGCCAGTAGGAGATGTTATTCAATTGTCATCTCTAAGTAGAGGATACCCAAATCTACATATCTAGCTCTAGTCTTTCACTATTATAGGTCTGCGTCATCAGTTGCTTTTTGGATATCTTGAACAGGAATCTCGAATCTTATATGTCCACAGAGAATTCATTTTTTCCTCCAAAACTCTTCCCTCCTTTGAATGGAATTCCCCATACTCTCCATAGCATTAAGCTCCTCCTAGTCATCCAGTCTCAAATCTTTGACATCATCTATATTCCCCACTCACACTTGTTACACCAATGCAATATGTTGCCACTTCTTGCCATCTCTCCTTTCACAATATCTTTCACAAACATCCTTTTCTGTACATTCACACAATCATTGCCCAGACTCACATCATCTCATTCCTGAACAGTTGCAATGGTTTTCTGACTGATGTCCTTTGTCTCATGTGTCTCCCCATTCAAATCTACCCTTTGGTCAGTCATTTTCCTCAAGTACAGTTCTGACTATGACACTTTACTCAATCTCTAGTGACTCTTTCCTAAGCTCAAATACAAAATTCTTTCACTTTTAAAGCCCTTTACATCTTAGCTCTTTCCTACCTTTTCAGTCTTCTTGTCCTTTTCTATTTATGTACTCTATGATCTAATGACAGTGGCTTCCTTGCCAATTTTCACATACAATACCCCAAACTTCTGTGAATTTCACTAGTTATTCACCATCCCTGGAATGCCCCTTCTCTCACCTCTGCCTCCTGCATCCCTGGGACTTCTTCAAGATTCAGATGAAATCTCATCTTCTACAGGAGATCTTTCCTGGATCCTTAAGGGCAGAGTCTATTTAAATAATTCCTTAAGGGCAGAGACTATTTTTCCTATTTTTTGAATCCCCAGTATTTTTTATGCTGTTACTTTTAAAAATAAAGGCATATTGATTAACTGATTAAGGAACATATTCATCACATATGGTGGTAAGGTTTCTGTATGAACTATATATCTTTTGCTCTCTTTCATATCTTAATCCAAAATACTTTTTTGCTCCCTTCCTCTATGTTTACCCTTTGCTATGAAGCCTCCACCATGATGAAGGAATATTCATGTTTTGTTTGGATGATCTTATTCATTTTTCAAAGAATTTCCCAGTTTTTTTTTTTTCATGAGTCAGATGTAGATAAATGTGCTATAATTTCCTCTTTGATCATTTCTTTTTTGAGGGATCATAAAAAGCCCTATAAATGACCCTTTTGTTGATAATGTATCATTTATTGAGATATATATATATTTCAATAAATGATAATGTATAATTATATTAATTAATAAATAATAATGTATCATTTATTGATATATATATATATATATATACATTATCAACAACAGGGTCATATATATATATATATGTATATATATATATGTATAATTTTCTTTTTATGCATGATGAAACTAAGTTTGCCAGATCTTTTGTTTGTTTGTCCTCCAGGGTGACAAGCATGTGTATGCGTGTGTGCGTGTTAGAGACAGAGACAGTGAGACACACAGAGAGACAGAAAGACATAGGCAGAGAGACATTCAAAAAGAGTCAGATAGAGTGAAAGAAACAGGGAGAAGGGTTAGACACACACACATACATACAGAGTCAGAAAGAGACAGAAGCAGAGTCATAGAGGGGGGACAGAATATCAGAGGCAGAAGCAGTAAGGAGATGGAGAGAAGGAACAAAGACTGAAACTGAAAAAAAGAGAGAAAGAGAGAAGGAACAAAAGGAGACAGGGAAAGAGAAGAGGGACAGACACAGAGAGAGGGAAGGAGAAGGGAGACAAAGAGAGGCTTCCATCAAAATACAGTTTCTGTTTTAGAGACTATACCAATATAAATATTATTCCTTTTCTTTAAAGAAATCTTTATGCTTTTTTTCTTTATGCTTTAAAATAGCACAAAATCTTTTTTTTGTCAAGAATTACACACATAGAGATTGCATACACAACCAATAGTTATATTAAAATTTGCAAGCAGTCTATAACTTGAGTGATTTTCTCTGCCACTTCCACTGTAACTACAAATAGGAACTTCACAAAAATAAGAGTTAATTTGAATTTTCATTGCTATCCATAGGTCACCAGAACAAATAATTAATCAGCTCAGATATACTTCTTAAAGAAGGTGGGTCTCAGAGAACAGATGTTTTTATCTATCCACAACAACACACTTGAAGCTTTTCTAGTCGGTAGAAACTGAAAAAACTTGCATTCTGTTAGCATGAATTCAAATTCCATCTCAGATTCTTTTTCACTTTATTATTGTGGTTAAGTCTTTTAACTCTTTTGGTTTCAGTTTCCTTCTGTGTAAAATGGGAATAATAATTACCTATAAAACTCACAGATTTGAATTGAGGATCAATTAAAATGACATATATAGAGTTTTGTTAGCCCTAAAGCACTACAGAAAAGTCTGCTAATATAAACTGTGAAAAATAGAATTCCTTCACTCCATATCAAGCTGTTATTGTGAGATTTTTGTGGAAGACATCTAGAAATAATTTTGATATATTTCAAATGTATATATATAAATTATGGCCCAGGTTATCTTTGATTATTTCAAAGTATAAAAACAGATTTGTAAAAAAAATAATAAAATTAACAGATTAAATTCCATCTCATCTGCTGATAAAAGGACAAAACAACACCTGAACCTTTCTATGAAGAATAAATACAATTTTTTTTCTGAGTTTTCTTGATTGAGTCTCTATGCTGCACACTCAAGTATTAGAAATATAAATGTTCTATGTCACTATTCCATTCAATTTTATGTTTGTTAGCTCACTCTATGATTACTTATTTTAGTATTTATTCTTTGTGCCAGAAACTATGCATTGTATTTTATTATCTCAGATAATAAAACTACCTCTTCCCTCTAGAAGCTTACATTCATCTGAAGAAACAATATATAGTCCAGTAAGTAAATTCAAAATGCAACTATAATAAATATAATTAGTTTGAGAATTGGGAAGCAATAATATCTAGGGTGGGGAGAGGTAAAGACAGGCTTCTTGTAGAAAATAGTGCTTGAGCTGAATGTGACAAAATATTTTTATTCTTCTCCAGAGATTCAACAATATGACTTTTTATTCTTTCCTCTACCTAGAAAAAAAGTGCTTACACTACAGAGATCAGAATATGGAATAATTCAGAAACATAATCCATGATTTCCAAGTACTCAGGCTTTGTGTTCCCCATGTAGAAATTTCAGTTCCAATTTAAGTTACATCTTTGGCTGTAATAGAGGGCTTTGTTGGCCTGACCATCACGGAAAGGCTTATTTGTTATCTAATGTCAGCAATCATATTATAAATGGGTATCTAATAAATACTTGAAAAATATTGGAAGAGTGTATAGCAAGGAAGACTGCTAACTTCTCAAAAAAGAAAGATCTTTACTGTGGGAAGGGCACATGTCTCAGCTAGGGCAAGAGGGACAAAAGATACAGAAAATATTTTTGCAAGAGGCAATTTATGAATGTAATTAGTAATAATTTAATATTTAATATAAGTAAATTCAAAAGCAGATCAGAAACAGCTCATTGAGATCCTTAACAGTTTGCCCAAAGGATTTGAGAAAGCCCCGAAGCAGACTTAAAGGTTCTGCTCAGTCTTTACCAAATGAAGGGAAGACAGAGAAAAAGACTTTCTGGAGATCTCTGCATACCAAGAATATTTTTTGTTTTTATAACCTGGATTTAGATAAGAATGGAAAATCCAGACTGGTAATGACAGAGCCAGAAGTTTAGACTATGGGGTCGGATGGATATTAGGCATCAGAATATGAGAGAGCAAAGACAGAGTTGGATTATGTTATTATTTATTCCTAAAAAAGAAGCGTGTCTGAAAATAGGTCAGTCTACATGGGAAATGGATGGACAGATCAATAGTATAGTACCAGCTGCCAAAAGCCCAAACTAAGTCTGAGATGCAGGGTATCTGTGCAACCAAGGTAGAGAGGTAACTGACAGATGTCTAAGTGGCAAAAGTTGGTAGGGGTAGGATAGGAGGATGGATAATGTTAGAGAAGTTCAGTAGCTGGTATTAGGGACTCAGCTCCTCCTAGATGTTGGCGTTTAAGGAGTAGGAAATTCATTTTAATTACACTAGTACAAGTCAGATATTCAGTCACAAAAAAGCCATCCAGCAAACTCAATGCTGGAGAATTTAAGGTTCTATGTCTGAAGCTGGATCAACAATTACTGACAAAGGGCTCCAGATGAATTTTTGTCATAAAGACTGTAGCATAAAGATGCAGACTATGTCTAGTCATAAAGACTAAACATACAGGCAGAATTGTAAATAGGAATCCAAGTACCTAGGTCAAAATTAGTTAAAAAAAGAGAAGTAGATTGGAAGGGATACCATAAGCAGTCCAATCTGTATCCCTTTGAGAGCTGAGAAGAGAAACAAAGTGTGTCCAGGAAGAGATGGTACAATAGAATGAGCTCTCTGAAGGCAGAAATCTTTTTCTTTTCCTTTTTCTTCTTTTCTTTGTATTACTTAGTGCTTAGCATAATGGCTACAACATAACATGTGCTTAATAAAGCATCTGCATCTGCAATACTTAGGGATAAGGAGACAGCCTCTCTCCTTCCATTAATTCTCTAATTTCTGTTGTTAGAAATCCTGTCCTCTAGCCAGATGGTTGTCCCTTGGATAAAGACCTCCTTATGCAGTATTAGTTATGGACATATTACATAAAATGTGGGATTCAATGGCTTCAGATATAAATTTAGCAAGACTTAGCAAATAATTACCTGAAGGGCAAAGCATGATGGAGCGTTGTTGCATGGCTCATACAGTCACTGACTGATATTGCAAGCCCCTAGAGGAACTGATGAATATGAACCAGAAGAATATTTCTAAAGACATTTATAAATGAACAAAGTATAGTTTGAGTTTGAAAAAGTTTAGGGATATTTATAAAAACTCAAACTGACCCAAGCCCTAAAGCCTATTGGTGAGATCTATAATGACATAGGTTAGTGTATACCATGTGAAATCAAACATTTCAGACCAGCCACAAAATCAACAAATCCAATTTATCATTTAGTAATTCTTATTTTCTAGTAATACCCAACACAAACTACTCACTGACAAAGCTTTCCCATACACATCACTATCATTTCAAACTTTAAATCAACATTTATGTTTAGCATATTAGTATAACTCAATGCCAAATTGTAAATCATTTAGTAAATGATTTTTCATGTTTCTCTAACCTAGAAAACTTTTTCTTTCTACCTAAACGAATCATTCCAGTTCTAAAAATAAGCAAAATAAAACAGCTTTGAAGTTTCACCCATTACTTCAGCCTACATCAATTTTCCCTTTTATTGAAGAGTTCTAGTACTTACTACCTTATATTACACACTGTGTTTTTAGTATTTAATTATATAACACATTGCTCTCTACTTTGTACCATTTTCCTTGGAATTCTTTTCCAGTCTCTTTGAGAGCTATCTCTATAGAAAGGAAAATTTGGTTTAAATTCAACTTCTGAAACTTAACAGTATGACCATGAATAAACTGAGATTTATAGATCTTTAGAGACCTTAGAGGTCATCTAGCTTAGAGAGATAAGCCTTGAAGAGATTAAATGACCAAGAAACAACTCAAGGGCTAAGCATAAAATAATTTTGTAGTGTAAAAATTGAAAAAATATTTTATTTTGAAATGTTTTCTTAGAAACATCTTTTCTTTTTAGGTAGAATGTAAACCTCAATTTCCTCATCTCTAAAATAGAGATAAATATATGCTGTTATCTATATAACAATACTATTCAGAATCCTAAATAAGATGGTGAAAGTGAGTGCATTGCAAATCTTCATGAGCTATATAAATGTCATTAGATTTTCATTATTATGAATATTGCTTGCTTTGTATTTCTAATGCAATGTCATTCACAGAGTTGACTAATTAAAAAAACTGTTGATTAAATGAATAAAAGGAGATTTTCATTCTACTATGGAAAATGACATTAGGAATCCTCATTTATAAAATGAGCTTTAGAATTGATTGCAGGGTCAACCTCTCTACTGGATCCTATTCTTTTACTTTCACTTTGAACCTCTCAAAAGCAGAATAGGCTTTTCACTAATGTGAAATGATCAAATCACAAATGACATTAATGGATGTCAGTAGACAAAAATATAAGAGAGAATAATTTGTTTAGTATTTTACTTTCAACTGATTTTTCAAGCACATGTAAGTAACAGATATGAACAAAACTGGTTCTATAGTGAATTTATCAAAGGGGTGGTGCAGTGAAAAACCAAGCAATTATAGGATCAGAAAACCTTGACACTTTGGGCAAATTATTGGCTTCTCTGAGCCTCATTTTTCTAATCTACAAAAAGACTTTTTTTAAGATCATTTGAAAAAATAATAAATAACAAAGCTGAAAAAAAAGTTCTGTTGAGGTTTTCTTTTTTGCTTTTTTTTTTTTGCAACATTTCTATAAAACTGCGGTTGAAAACAAAAATGGTTAAGCAGCTTTTTGCCTTGCCAACATAATACGCCCTAATTAAAACAACAAGAAGAACTCTGAATCGATTAATTTGGGAATATATAATATATACACACAACTAGATGTCAATCTTTTGTCTCCTTGATCAATATGTTTAGGGTTAATGAGAACTTAATGGGAATAATAATATCACTGGCAGTGAATCAGCTCCCAAGTATTTAATAAAGATCTTTATCATTATAAAAAAAAGCCAACATCCTTTTATATGTGAATGTTCCATTGTGTGTGTGATATCGAACATGGTCATGAATAAAGCAAGAAAACATGAAGCAGAGGTGATGTCCAGCATAGTGATTACAGGAAAAAGGAAGGCATCAATAAGAAAAAAAGATTCTTTTTAACAAATTCTCATTTCAGGTGGGAAATGACCCTCATATCCAACAGATAAATGAAGGTGAAAAGGATGCTGATTGCTCATCGGCAAATGTAGTCCTTGGTTGGATTTTCAGAATATTTCTGATTATATATGTCTTATTTTTTTTTGAGTTTCTGCTCTTTTACAGAATAGTTGTACATTTTAATGGACAGTCATGACCTTTTTCTTAATCCTCTTTTATGGAATTCTAATATTAACTAAGCATGTGGAGCCCTGATCTGCTAGAGAGAAGTTCACACTTGTTTCACAGCCATTAAGGAAACTATCACAGGGCACTTAAAATAAACAAGCATGCTTAGTTGCCTTTTATTCACATATAGTGTCTTTGAAAGGAAGAAGCTGAGGTGTGAGTGACTTTTGTACTCAATGTAAGTACCACACATCAGAATGGGGCAAGTAGTCCAAGGTATATCCTTACTGGTAATTGGGGAAGTAGGGATACTTATTCCTAGACATCTGCTTTTGCTGGAATGGTCACTAAGGGATACTGGCAAGGGAGGTGATAAGAAGAGAAGGGGATGGTCACTTATTTTTATTAATTCTTGGCAATTAAGCTATTAAAGGACTATAAGTTCTATAAGAAACCTCTAAATTTAATGGAATAATAGATAAATAAAATAGAATCCTCTTGAACTAGGAGAACTTGAGTTCAAATGTGACCTCAGGCACTTACTAGCTGTGTAACAGTGATCAAAAACATCAAATGCCTCAACCTCCATTTGCCTGTTTCCTCAACTATAAATTGGGGATAATTTTAGTACCTACCTAACAGAATTATTGTGAAGATCAAATGAGAAATATTTGTAAAGTTCTTAGCACCATGCCAGGTGCATATCAAGTGCTGTGTAAATGCTTATATTCCTCCCCATACCATCCCCTTTAAAATAATATATTAATAATAATAAAAATAATAATAAATAATAAGCCTTATAGCAAAGCTCTGATGTGACACTGCTCTAGTTTCAGTTCTCTATGGGAAAGAATGGGTTATGAAATTGCATATGTCATAAATAAGATCAGCAAGAAGACTATTTAATGCCCAAAATTATGACTTTGGGGGAAAAGTTGACATAATTGGCTAAAACTGAGTAGTAAAGGAAGACAGTTACAAATTATTTGCCTCAAATAAGATGCCTCATTGCCCCTTTCTAAGACTACCGAGCAATTCTAGTGGATTGAAAAGAGCTCTTCCTTTGCTCCTGGACAGCTTATTAAATGTAAAAGGAAAAAGTTAAGAGTTCTTATTTGGGCCTTAAAATCACAAAGAGCTTCTAGAGTCACAAAAATGCTAAAGAATATGAGTCAGTAATGGACTTGAGAATAAATTGTACTATAGAAAAGAGGGGAGTAAAGGGAAACAATATTTCTGTTCATTATATTTATAAGAAGAGAGAACTAATATAAAGTTTGTGAAGGTTATTTTGACTTCATAGTAGGAAACCTGTAAAATATCCCTATGCTATGTATCCATATATAAATATATATGGATATCTATTTTTAAAAATACCGTGAAAAGTTCTTTCCTGAAAGACTTTTATCTTCATAGCTATTGATATATTTTCAAGGTTTATTTTTGAGAGAACTATGTATTGGTGTAGGAAATATGTAAGGAGGAATCTTTCTATCAAGGCAGACCAGCATTCACTCTGTAACTTTCTGGCGGAAAGAGGAATATGTTTACTGGGAGATAAGAGATTTAGCCAGGATCACACATAGTCAGAATATGTCAGGGACTAGACTTGAATTCAGATCTTTCCTTGTTAGATAATTCCTTTCTTCCTCCAAATCAGCACTCTAACCACTGTACTATGCTATTATTTTCATGCTTTATTCTTCACAATACCCAGCTACCATTTATTCAGATTTACTTGCATCTTCTTACTTGATCTTCCCAATTATTTGAGAAAAATGTAGTTTACTGAGAGACAATGTGTATACTGCTCATATTTGACAGTTTGAGGATTTACATTTATGGGAATGAGCAAACTATAAATTAGAACTTGATTTATCACTTTATTGATAAATTGTTTTATGTTTTTAATTTTTAGACAAGAAAAAAAGATGGAGAAAATGTTAATAATGCTGGTTATTTTAAACAGTGGATAATGGATTTTCAAAAAGCCAGTTGTTAAATAGTAAATGGAAGTCTAGAGACATAGAATGGCTTTCTTATGTCCATGATGGGATTCAAATCCAAATCTTCTAATTTGATTTTTTTGTGCTTCTTCCACTGTATCATCTCTGTCTCATATTAGCCTAAGAAGCCAATTATTTCCCACATATGGAAATGGGACTGAGCTACATAATAAATGATAGTCTATGAAACTGAAATCAGAGGACCTTTGAATTAGAGGGGACCTCTAAGAGCTCAGGTAGTCTAGACTCTAAGCCACTATAGAATCCCTTTCTAGATTTCTTGATGAAGTGTTGGAGTTTGGAATGCTATGGAGCCCAAACTCTGGATTTAGATGAGGCAGCCATTCAGAATGCTCCTAGAGGTAGAAGAAGAGCTGATACTTGAACCTACTATTTTATAACAGTTCTATCGACTCTTCCTGGAACTGAGATAAAATCTGTTTCTCAGATGACCAATTAGCAGCCCTAATTCTGCCCTCTGTCCTTATATAGCATAGAAATTGATCTTGCATTTGATAAACCTTCAGTACAAGTTGACTTTTGAAGATCTGAGTCCAAATCCTTCCCCCAAACTTAGTAGTCCTGAGACTCTGAATAAATCCTTTAACCTCTTTCACCTTAATTTCCTTTTGTGCAAAATGAAATTAAAATAGCAACCACCTTAAAGTATTGTTATGTGAGTCAAAAAGATAAAGTATGAAATGTATTCTGAAATCCTTTAAGCACTATTTATCAGCAGTATCATCATTATCACTATCATTTTATATATTTGAAAATAGCTACCATATCTTTCTCTGCTTTCTTTTAAAACTTTTATGAACCTCCCCAATTTTTCCTCATGTATATGGATCCAAATGAAATGAGACTGGAACAAAGTGGCCAAATCTTAAAGGGCATGATGCTCTTTTAGGACACTAGGAACATTGTTTCCCTGTGGGAAATAATTCAGCTCTTAGTGTCCTGCAAAAGAGTTCATTCTCTCTGGAAATGAGAAAGATGTACTTTCTTTCAACCTGCCAGAAAAGGTCTATTTTCCAGTCAGTGAAAGAGTAGAGCACAATCTATCCTGACTAGCTCTGTGAATGGATACTTTTGTATTATTCATGATACAAGGTTTTGCTTGTTTGTTTGTTTTCCTTTAGAGGGACAGTCAAAAAAAAGTAAGCAGCTGTCAAGAGGAGATGGGAATAAAGATGACCAAAGATTGCCTATAGAGTAGTATTTGCCTAAGCACATTTTTTTCCTCAATAGTTAGGAATTATTTGCTTCTATCCATACCCACTGCTACCAATTATGGCAATATAAATAGCACTATCAGTAACTGCTGTCAAGGATGAGCACTCTTCTAGACATTAGAAAAGAGACTGTACAAAAAGAACAGTTTAAAGATAGACTCGTTGTCCACTTAAGTCATTTTCCAAAAGAAGTCTCTCTAATAAGCAAAGACTAAGAGGAGAGATTTACAGGAAGTATGTTTCAAAAATGAGAGACAGTATAGGTAGTAGTTAGAAAATTGAGTTCTCAGTAGAATTTAGGTTCAAAGCCTGCAACCAACTTACTAACTGTGAAGTCAAAAACAAATCACTGAACCTCAATAAATATCAGCTTTTTTATTTGTCCAATTGGGAATAATAATACTTCTACTGACTTACCTCAAAGGATTATTATAATGAGTGAATTGGAAAAAATTGAAGCGATATATAGATCCCAAATTTAATATCATAAAAATATAAATTTTTTAAAAATAAAATATTTACTAAAAACAAAAGTCTAAAGAGTTAAGATGATTAATTTTTTCTAGTTATTGGGCTTGAAGTAATTTTATGCTAATGAAATGAGCAATTCCTACCCACTTTAAGAATGGGCCATCAGGCTAAATGTTACTTCCACACTAGCAATGTGTGTATGTTTTAGACATAAATCTTTATATATGTAATATACATATGCTATATATATATATATATTGCTAGATGATATATATTTAAGTATATGTGTGTGAGTGTATATATGCAAAAGAGAACTTGAAAAAAGTTTCACTAGTTTTACACTTCATTTTGCTGGTACAGACCTGAGCAAAGAGTTAGAAGTTAGCAATTAGTAAGAGTATTGTTTCTGTTTTGACAATTTTCCAAGCTGAGCTAAAAGATCACAGCCTTGGATTTGTCCATAGAATAGCAGTTCTCCAAATAAATCAGCAGTATTGTGAAGAATATTGCCATTATTTAAAGCAGCAAAAATTGGGTCAACTTAATAGTTTTGTGGGAATGACACGCATTCATATTTCGGACAAACTAATCTTGGAATCCCAGCTGCTTGAAGCATCTGCTCCATTTCATGTAGATAAAGAAAAGCAATATGTCAACCTTACTGACTCAAAGTCTGAGAATACCATTGCCAGCCATCTATGGTTTGGCACAGATTGTCATAAAATCCCAAAATATTCCTTTGGGCTTTAATTGTTTTCTGACTTCTCAAGAAAATAAACCTTTAAAGCATTCAATCATTTAATAACAAAAACTCAGCAAAAGACTGGGTGCTATGGGAAGCTCTCTCTCTGGCTTTTCTGCTCACCATATTGACTGGATTATTATTATACAGATATATGCAACCATCATTTTTCCCCATTGCAATTGGGAGTGAAAGGAGAAAGAATAAGCCTTTAAATATATTTAGAAGTAATGAAGCTCCTCCGTAGTCAACAATGGAATGGTTATAACCTGTGCTTTAAAATTGGGGGACCAGTAGTGATTCAGAAACTTTTATTAATTTCCAAAATGTTTGCCATCATTCGATACTATAAAAACTTATTTGAAATTTAATTACATTTTCTCATTTATTTCTTACAATACAGCCTCAAGGTATTATCATACTTTTTGTACAAAAAGGCCTACAGATATTAAGTCACTTGCCCATGATTACACAAGATGGTTGGGGGCAGATTTCTCTTCTTCATGGTTCCAATATTCTTTCAGCTACGCCATGCTTCCCATATACTATACTACCTAATAAATATGTTATAATTTTTTCAGGCTTGCCAATTTTTCCCACTTCACAGGTATCTAATTGCTCAGCAAATTTCTTCATTCTAAATTGTAAAATATCTCCCACATCTTTTATCTTTGGCAGCACAGTGGATGATATGCTACATTTCAAAATCTGAGTTCAAATCCAGGCTCAGACATTTACTTACTAGTTCTATGACCCTCAGCAAGCCATATAACCTCAGTTAGTTTCAGTTTTCTCATCTGTAAAATAGGAGATAATACCATCTCTCTTCTAAGATTGCTGTGAAGACCAAAAGGGATAATAATTTTAAAGCACTTAGCACAGTGCCCAGCACATTATATTAAATAAATGTTAGCTGCTGTTATTGTTATTGTGATGGTCATTCTCTAGACATACAGTCCCCCTTTCTTTGGGACTTTGTCCTTTCTTGCCTGGACTGCCTCCTAATTGATCCCCACCTCTGAAATATGCTCCTTCTTGAATTTATCCTCCACAAAGGTACCAAACTGCTATCTTAGAAGCATAGGTCTCATTATGTCACTTGACTGTTCACAAAGCTTCAGCAGTTCCCTGTCCTCTAGGATAAAATGCAGAGCTCCCCTGTTTGCCATTTAAGATTTTACAGTCTGACTCCAAGCTATGTTTATAAACCAATTTTATATTATTCTCCCTTAGGCACTCTACGTTCCTGACAACTGGCCTGTTTGCTGTTCACTGCACATGCCATTGCATTTCTTGTCCTGTTCAGAAACAGGCTGTTCCTCACACCTGGGAGGTTTGCTCTTCATCATTGGCCTTCTTGGAATACACAGATTCGAAAAAGACTATTAGATTATAATTCTGGGTCATTTGAAGGGTGACAATGCCTTTGACAGAAAATGGAAGTTTTAGACTGAGGAAGAAGAATAAAATCAGTTGTAAACATGTTTCTGTTTGAGATGTCACTGGAACATACAGGTGATGATATCCAGCAGTTAGGGAGTCAGCTCAAGTGCCACCTCCCACAAGAGGCCATCAAGGATTTACCCAGTGGTCAATCCTATCCCTCTTCCTATCTAATTGTCTTGTTTTTATATATTTTATATTTATTTTTCTCATGCACATATAGTTTTCACCCAATAAAAGAGGAAAGGAATTGTTTTGTTTTTGTCTTTTGTCCATGATGGCTAATCCACAATAAGTGCTTAATAAATGCTTTTGGAATTGATTCCAGTCCATAAAAATATAAATTTTGGATGATGGATTTGTGGCTGAGAAGGAACTTAAGATCATCTAAGATCATCTAGTTCCTCTATTTACAGAGGAGAAAAGTGAGGAAGATTGGGGGGAGGGTAGCTCGCTAACTTCACAGAGTTTATAGATAGCAAAATTATCAATCTAGGTTGCTTGACTCTAAATCCTGGGCCCTTCCCTTGCACTATTTATTCCCCATTAAATAGAAATCTAGCTTAGAATCAGGAAGATGTGAATTAAATCAAATCTCACATGATATGATGGTATGCTTAAAGAACCTTATAGAATCAACTAAAAACTATTAGAAACACTTCAACAACTTTAGCAAAGTTGCAGGATATAAAATACAAACCCATGTAAATCATCAGCATTTCTATGTGTTACCAAAAAAAGTCCAGCAGCAAAAGAAATATTAATTACTTTAAAGAAGAATTAGAGAACATTATGAAATGCAAAATGGATGATTTTGATTATATTAAATAAAAAGGGTTTTGTACAAACAAAATTAATGCAGCCAAGTTTAGAAGGGAAGCAGAAAACTGGGAAGAGGGGGAATATATATCCAAGGTTTATAGTAAAGGGCTTATTTCTAAATTATATAGAGAACTGACTCAAATTTATAAGAATACAAGTCATCTTCCAAATGATAAATGGTCAAAGGATATGAACAGACAATTTTCAGATGAAGAAATTAAAGCCATTTCTAGTCATATGAAAAAATTATTCTCTAAATCACTATTGATTAGAGGAATTCAAATTAAAGCAACTCTCAGGTATCACTACATACCTCTCAGATTGACTAAGATGACAGGAAAAAATAATAATAAATGTTGGCGGGGATGTGGGAAAACTGAGGCACTATGGTAGAGTTGTGAACTGATCCAACCATTCTGGAGAGTGATTTGCCCAAACAAAATATGCATACCCTTTGATGCAGCAGTGTCTCTATTGGGTCTGTATCCCAAAGAGATCATGAAAAGGTAAAGGGATCCAGATCTGCAAAAATGCTTACAGCAGCTGTTTTTGTGGGCAAAAACCTTGAAATTGAGTGTATGCCCATCAGTTAGCAAATGGCTGAATAAGTTAAGGAATATTATTATTCTGTAAGAAATGATCATCAAGATGATTTCAGAGAGGCCTGGAGAGACTTACATGAATTGATGCTGAGTGAAGTGAGTAGAATCAGGAGATCATTATACAAGATTATGTGATGATCAACTGTAATGGACTTGGCTCTTTTCAATAATGAAATGCTTAAAACCAGTTCCAATAGACTTGTGATGGAGAGACCCATCTGCATCCAGAGAAAGGACTATGGGAACGGAATGTGGATCATAATATAGTATTTTCTTTTTTTAATTTTTTTCTGAGGCAATTGGGGTTAAGTGATTTGCCCAGAGTCACACAGCCAGGAAGTGTTAAGTGTTGGAGACCAGATGTGACTCCAGAGCTGGTGCTCTATCCACAGCACCACCTAGCTGCCTCACAACATAGTATTTTCACCTCTTTGTTATTGTTTGCTTGCTTATTTTTTCTATGTCATATTTTTTCTTTTTTGATCAGATTTTTCTTTTGCAGCATGATAAATATGGGTTTAGAACAACTGCATATGTTTAATCTATATTAGATTGCTTGATGTCTAGGGGAGGGGAGATGGGAAGAGGAACAGAGGAAACAATGAAACACAAGGTTTTGCAAGGATGAATGTTGAAAATTATCTGTGCTGGCCAACTCACTTAACTGTTATTTGCCTCACTTTCCTCAAATGTAATATGGGAATAATATTAGCACCTACCTTAGAAGATCATTTTAAAGATAAAATGACATAATATTCATATAAGATTTATGATGACTTTCCCTGCTTCCTTCCTTCTTTCTTCCTCTTCTTTAATCCCCTTTTTCCTTTTTTTAATCTTTTCCTTCATTTATTTTCTTTTCCCCTTCCTTTCTCCCTTCCAATCTTCTTTTTTTCCTTCATTATCTATTTTTTTTCCTTCTTCCTCCCTCTTTCCCTCCTTTACTTTTTCCCTTTCTTCCTCTTCCAAGACTTCATGAAATTGCACCATATCATTAGGAAATGAGATGCACTAGCTGTTTTCCATTGCAATAGCTATTCCCACCTGTGAATAAACCACCTAGGAGTCTATTTTATTCTCTGGGCTACTTTCTCTTCTAAGTTTTTCTGTCATTGAAAGAAACAATCTTTCTTGTTATATCTGAAAGATGGTGTAAGTATGGAAACAGTCTTTTTTGTTTTTTTTCTTCAAAATAAGATATTAACAAGATGGGAGAAGAGCAAGTTTAAAGTGACTTTTGCCAAGAATAAAAACACTTCTTGTAATTAGGGAAGTCTTAACATGAGGATTATATATTCTGCCTACTTCAAAGAAAACTAAGTATACATATGGAGACTTGTCTTGCCAGGAAAGAGGTGGAGAAGGGGACAAAATTCATAATCAATATCAGAGGGTTTTATACACCACTTCATGACATCAAAAGATGACTTGAACTGGAAAAAAATGAAAAAAAAAAGATTCATCATGAATCATGTCTAGTGATTTTATATATAGTCCATTCTTTATTTTCTTATGTCAAAAAATTGAAAGTATGAAACTTTATGGGGACTTTATCAACCCTCAAATAGAAACTATTCAAATAGAACTGGGAAAAGAAAATATAGCTAACATTTGCGGGTTATAATCAACTCTATAAATCTTTACAAATCTTCCCTCATCTCTCTCTTGAACTCCAATCCTACATTAAAAACTTCTGTTACTATTGTTGTTTAATTATGTCCAACTCTGTGTGACTCCAGTTGGGGTTTGCTTTGAAGTGATTGGTTATTTCCTTCTCCAGACCATTTTGCAGTTTGAGAAACCCAGGCAAACAGGGTTAAGTGGCTTGCCCAGGGGTCAGAAGGCTAGAGAAAATCTGAGGTTGGATTTGAATTCAAGAAGATGAGCCTTCCTGACTCTAGACCTACTGTGCCTGGTAGCTGCGCTACATCAACAGCTACCTGCTAGAAATGGCTACTTAGGTGGTTTGTAGGATCTCCAACCCAATATATTCAAAATAGAACTAATTGTATTCTCTATTAAACTCTCTCTTCTTCAAATCGTCTTATTTCTGTTGAAGATATGACCATCCTTTTATTCAGATTTTCATTTTGGCATCTAGCTGAACTAATCCATCACCTTCCCCTGCTTTTCCCACCACTGTGTTTCTTACACTTTCCCTCTCTTTCTAGTTACATATCTACCACTCCAGTTTGCATCCTCATTTTCTTTTCCCTTTTTTATCTTCTTAATCCTGCCTTAGACTGGGATCTCATAAGGGGTCTTGGGCTGTCAGTCTCTTCCCCTCTCCATTCTATCCTCCAAACAGCTACAAAAATCTGTGTACTAATTACTAATTTTACTAATATACACGTTAGTATTATTATATAGTAAATTAGTATTATTAAATAATAAATATTAGCAATATTTACTAATATAAACATGTCACCCTTTTTAAGAAGCTCCAGTGACTCCAGATTGCCTGATGTGTAAAAGATAAACTCCTCAAGTCTAATATTTAATGCCTTCTATTTCCTTTCATTGCCACATTTCACACATTAACTCCCCATTCCCACATTCTATATTGCATCCAAGCTAGGTTCTTCCAAACTTGGTATATTCTATTTCCCACTATGGGCTCTTAGATAGGCTATTCCTCATGCCTGAAACTAATCACTTCACTCAGACTTTCAAAATTTTGGTCTTCTAACTCAACCTGAACTCAAACCTAGAATTCCCTCTATGACACACTTAACAAGACACCATAAAGTTTTGGCTTGAATACATCCACTCAGGGAGAATCACTATCTTCCAAGACTGCCCGTTTTATTTTTGGACAATTCTAATTGTTAGGAGAGTTTGCAAACCTTTGATTCTTTGCCACTAATTCTGTCCTCTGGGAAATAAACAGTACCAGCCTAATCCTTCTTCTGTAAGACAGCTCTTCAAAGATTGAACTCGTATCACCCCTGAGTCTTCTCTTCTCTTGCCTGAATATTTGTCTCTTTTTTTTTTTTATAACAGTTCCTCAAATTCTAAGATCCCAAGACTGTTCCTCATCTTGGCTGCAATTCTCTCAGTGTGCTTCAGCATTTCAATGTCTTTCCTAAAACACGGCATCCAGAATTTAATCCAATCCTGTAAATATAGTCTAAGCAAGGCAAATTTCCTACCTCCTTAGTCAAACTATAATTATCCCACTGTAGTCATATATAACATTTGATTCTTGGGCTGTCATATAATGTTCCTGGCATATGGCATAGCAATTGGAAATATAATTTTATTGGTAAAAGAAAATTTCAGATAAGGAAAATACTTTTTTCCAACATGAATTATTATCATCTTTGAAAGATGTTCTTAGAAAGTTGCTTAGAATATTGATTGATTTACTGTTAACTAACTTATACAAAGGGGCAAGATCTGAATTTGGGTCTTCCTGGCTCAGAGACTGTTTCTTTACCTACTTCTGCCATACTGGCTTCTCGATAGTAATTCATTTAAAACCTCATGTTTTTAAAAGATGAATCATGCTTCCCCTAGCTTGTCATAATGTCGCTTGATTTTTTTGGCCCTTAGGTATATAGTTTTGTATTTTTTCACGTTTTTTTTTTTTCATATTAGATTGATCCTACTATGGTCAAGCCAATTAAAATCCTTTTTAGATCTTACCTGTTGTTCAGTGCTGTATTAACTGTTGCTCCTAGTTTTGTGTGTTCTGCATATAAGATAAAATAACATCTGCCTTTATCTAACTCACTAATAAAATAGCATAAGAACAACGAGAGGTACCTGAGGTTTCCACTAGAGACTTCCAATTTAATTTTGAAGAAGGCAAGACATTCATAGTACTCAGACTTTCAAATAATTCCAAATTTACTTAAATTTACCATTGTTGAACAGGCTCCTTGTCTCTACATTATCCACAAGGATCATATGAGAAACATTGTCAAATGCTTTGCTCACATTTATGAGTCTACATTGTGAGCATTCTTCTAAGCTATTATTCAAACAATCATGTGTATATATGTGATTAGTTAGATCCTTATGATTAAATTTATAGATATTCACCAACCATTTCTTTAATATTGTTCTAGAATTTAATCAGGAATTATGTCAAACTCACTCATTTCTATTTTTCACGTGACACTTTTTTTTATATTTTATTTTTAAAATTTGAACATTTGAACATGTAGTCCTATGACACCCCTCTCATGCTCTATAGTTGTTCAAAGATCATGATTCAATAATCATTTTCACCAATTCTTTTAGTCTCCTGAATGAATTCACATATAATGTGTGTACATGTATATGTATGTATGTATATATAAATGTTTATATATACACATTATAAATTTAATGTTTGAATAAGTTATTTAGTCCATCTGTTAACTGAAGTCCTGATTTAATTCCTTCTTTTGTTCAAAGTTTCAAAAAAAAAAAAAAGTTTTGTTCAAGTGATTCCAAGGTGTGCTAGATGTTTAAACCTAGAAAGTCAATTGTCAAATTTTATTGGGGGTAATTATAGCTTAGAAATTGGCAAACTCTACATGTTGGGATTTGAATTGTTTTCTGGATTGTCTAGATGCTAGCTTGTTAAACCGTGGTTTAAGACTCCATATAGGGTGTTATAACTGAATTGGGGGTCATAAAAGGATGATTTATTATCAGTAAATGTTTGATTTTTATACTTATTTCATATACTTATATACCTGGAATTGCATAAAAATTTCTTAGGCAAAAAGGGGTCATAAGTAGAAAAAGTTTAAGATGCTCTGGTCTAGACTTAAGAAAATAATGGGAAAAATGTTACAAATGCAATTTTTTTTTCAGACAACTTGTTAAATATTTACCAATCCAGCCCTGTGTATATTCTAATGGTGATAACAATTCTATTTCTATCTCCAAGCCTAAATATATGCTTTTTGTTTTATTTTTGTTTTTGAGGCAATCAGGGGTAAGTGACTTGCTAAGGGACACATAGCTAGTTTCTGAGGCGAGATTTGAATTCATTTCCTCCTCTCTCCAGGGTGGGGTATCACCTGCTACCCCGAATATGTGCTATTTTTGCTCATTTCTATTTCAATATTTTCTCACATCATACCCTTACCCAAAGCAATGCATATACAATCCATACTTTATCCATACTTATCCCAAGGTTACATAATATATCACTGTCCAAATAAGGAATTATTTGAAAGGGGGTCAATATTCTTGGGGCATGAGACTCCTGATAACAATTTTTCCTAATTTCTATTTTTTCTTAAAACAGATTATAGCACTCAAATCTAAATTATGTTTATTTAGATCACTTCATTTTTTTTTTTACATGACACTTTTAAGAAAGAACAAGGCTTAAGAATAAGCCAAAGTTTGGGAGATGGCTCTTACTCTAGGGCCATTAATATGAATTTGAGTTATGTTCTTAGCAAGAAAATAGCTCAATTTTGTATCTAGTTCATTTGCTAATTTATATGAATGTTTTAAGCTATTTTAAATGAAAAAGAACTTTGCAAAAACCAGAATTATTTATACTTAACCAAAAAAAACAAAGATAAAGGCTTACTTCTCTATAAGATATAGGAGTTCTCACTCTTCATCTATTTTCCTTTTGTAGCCATTGGTAAATACACGTACTCTGACAAAATCTGAGACCCCAACTTTCCTAGGCAGTGTTCCTTTCATTAGCAATAACCTTTGATTAGTTGGATGCTATCTTATGCCTGTCATAGCAATTCTCTTGCTATAACCATTTCTCAAAGTTCCATACTAATGATCTGGTTATTGACTGTTGGGGTTTTCCAGTGGATATCAAATATTCTAAGGGGATGTCAGCAAAATTCAGAGAAATGGTTGCCCAACATGCATTACAAGTGCTCAATAAACACTTGATGATACGTATGCTTGGGTAATGAATGTTTGGATTGGAACTATTATGGAAAAAAACATAGCTACCATATGTATTCCATTTATTGTATGCTAAAAGTTAACCTATTAATTTCATTTTTACTGGATGAATACAAAGAAATTATGAGGAGAAAATGCATGACTTTTGGTTATATTTCTCAACTATGAATATTAATTATAATGCATTATACTTTAAAGACAAAATACATAGGGGCCTGCAGTTAAAATATCAGGATGTTGATTAAAAATAGTAAAGAATGAAAAGAGGAACAACAATAATTGCTAATTCCCAGCAGCATATTTCATTTGATCAGATGTACTTGTATCTTTGAATAAAGTGAAGAGGCAAAAAAGAGCAAGAAAAGTTAGGTTCGCTCACACACTTAAAAATTAACTTTTATTGGAAGAATCTATCTTCCCCATCAAGAACAAAATATTATGATTCTACGCATTATTCCAAACAACAATCTATCTTTTCTCATTTCAGGAAAAAATTTTATCTGGATAGAGAAAAATTTTTCATTTCAAACTTCTTTTAAGTGATTTTATAAGAGTCTTGGATCATGTAAATCATTCTCTAAAAGCCTTTCTAAATTATAAGAAGGCAAAAAGTATAATTGTTTAATTAAATGTTTAATTAATGTTTATTATAGCCAGCATATTCATTTCCAGCCAAATTTATGATATTTGAATTTTGTTTTTTATGCACTGTATGTGCTCTTTATAGAGCAGTGTGTAGTTTATAGTGCATGGCATAATCAATGTAGTATATTTATGCCCATTTTATAGGGCTTGGGATATAATTTTACTATTTAAGTGCTTATAGTGTTTTATAGTTGCTGTATCTTCGCTTTTATGACATAATATTGGTCATTTGTCACAAAATCCTTGGTCAGGAACACAACACCCAATATCAGTTCTGTTCCTACAGATATATATGATCCTCTTTATGACAATTTGTTTTATGTCTTAGCTTCCAGGAGTGTATTTTGGTTAGAAGAGGAGGTCTGCACTTCCTGAACTTTTCTGTTAGTGAGTGCATATTCCTTAGAAGCCAGGGGATGGAAGATAGAGAGATTCTTACCCACTCTTCTTCATCATAGTCCGAGTGATGTGGGATAGAATCCTGCCTTTGGATCGAGGACAGGGACCCTTCAGGTTTATCCTTTTCCTCCGACACAGTGCTCTTGGGAGAGGGTGATTTCTTGAGAACACAACCTGGACGGGCTGTATAGAGGGCTAAAAGGGCACTTCTGACCAGCTGATCCTTGAAGGCATGCACAAAGAGCTCTGTCTGAAAGAAAAGGGCAGGGATTAAGAAGATTTGCATAAAATGTTTAAAGCAGATATCAGAGATAATATAGAGAAAATATTTGCAAAGTGTTTAGTATGGTACCTAGTCCAGAATAAATGTTCACTAAATACCTGTTCCCTTATCCCTCTCCTTTTTTTTTTCCCCCAAAGAACTGGAAACAAAAGGCAAAAAGGTACCCATCAATTGGGAAACAATGAAAACATTTTTATAAATGAAATATTAATGTGTTGTTGAAAGAAACGATGAAAGGGATGGTTTCTGAGAAATCTGGGGAAACGTGTATGAACTGATGCAAAGTAAGAAGAACTAGGACAGCTTATATCATAATAACATTATAAAGAGACAACTTTAAAAGACTCCAATCAATGCAAAAGTCCACCAAGACTCCAAAGGACTTAGGTGAAACATACAAGCCACTTCCTAACAGAGAGATGATGGACTTAGTTTGCAAAAATGAGATATATATTTTCTGGATCTGGCCAAGACAATCATTTATATAAATATGTGTGTGTGTGTGTATATATATATATAACTATATATATATATATATATATATATAACCATATATATATATATATATAACCATATATATATATATATATATATAACCATATATATATATATATATATAACCATATATATATATATAACCATATATATATATATATATAACCATATATATATGTATATATATATATATATATATATATATATATATATATATATACATATATATATGTGGTTTTGCTTTCTGTTTTTCCCCCCACCTCCAAAATGTAATTGAAGGTGAGATAGAGAGAAAATATTTTTGTTAATTGGAAGGAAGAGTCAGAAGAGGGCGGGGTCATTGCACCAAGCTGGAATGGGGAAGGGCATGCAGACTTGTTTTCTTTTAAGTACCATGTAAGATAGTGTAAGAATAGGAGAGAAAGAAAACTAATCATCCCAATCAGTGGTAAATAGTGCAGTTTGGGAACACTGCCAAACTCTGGAGTGATTCTGTTCTAAAAGTTAATGCAGAGGTAGTATAGATACTATAAAAGCCATCTGTTTCTGTAGCCTTTTCTTGCCTCATTGCAAATCCTGTCTCTGGAGATGGTTTTCAGTGGGAATAACCATTTCAACAGTAACTACCTGATGCCTGTTTTTATGTTGGGAAAAAATGCTCTTCTGCCTGATATTCTGAATAGATTGTTAAGGTAAAAGAAACTTGGGTATATTGGTTGAAAAGGGTACCGTGGTAGCCGATTGTGTTTTTCTCTTGGGCAGAGCTCATATCACAAATTGGAAGGAAGGATTTGCTCTCTTCTTGATCATTACTCTCTAAACTGTCTCTTCGTAAATTTGTTATCGTAATGTTCAGTGTTGGCAGGATCCCTAGGAAACTATATCCAGTGGGCTTTAGTCACTGGTGGTAAATACCCCATAACTACAATAGAAGTGACAGCTACCTTATGATGAAGGATTTTATTTCATGGGTTACTTAACAAATGTGGTCGATCTCTGGCTGGAGAAATTGTGGGAGGTGCAGTCCTTGCATTTATATATTACCTTATGCTTAGTAAGAGGTAAAGCAGGGTCAGGAAGCAGGTTTCAAGTCTGGCATAGCATTATCAAGCCTGCTCATCAATACTGGTTAAGTGACCAGGAGCAAGTGCCTTAACCTCTCAGTGCCCTTGAGGAACATCTCTAACATTGTGTGATAGCACTAATTTGCTGATCTGCATCAAAGGAGGCAGTACTACAGGTATGAAAATGGAGGCTATTAAGTGATGGGTGCAGGCTCATATAACTACCAGGTGTCAGGGGTGGGACATGAACGCAGACATCTCATGATCCCGAGTCCCTCTCCTTTGTCACCACAACACACAGATTATCCATCACTCTGAGTTTACTCTTTAACCATTGGTAGCTTCACACACTGTTACAACTCAATAAGATCTACTGCATTCTCTTAACAGGGTCATCTGCTGATGGAGAATACTAGGAAAATGTCTGCAAATCTATTCATAGTGTTCAATTCTTGAAGTATAGGTAAGTCATAGAGAAGATTTTTTTTTAACCACTGCCATGCTTTATGCAACTAGCTTTGTGTCATATTTTTTTGGGGGGGTTGTTTGCGGAAACATGTCTGGACCTATTGTTTCATCAGACAGTGTAACTCCCAATATGAAAATTACTTCCATCAATGCAGAAGTTACTCATTGGTTTCTACCTGGATATTATTTAGATTTACATGACTTTTCTTTCCTGATTCTCCTAACCTCTCTAACCATTCTTTCTCAATTCCTCTTCAGTATCTTTATCCAAGGCTCTGCTTTAGTCCCTTATCTCTTTCTCTCTCTCTCCCAGCTCCCTCCTTTGATTAGCCCTCTCACTTGATTAGCATATGCTAAAAGGCAGTCTATTACCTTTAACTCCATTCTTTCCACAGAAAGCCAATCTCACATTACCAGTTGCCTTTTCAAAATTTTGAACTGGAAGTCCTATAGACCCCTCACACGCAATAATTCAAATACTGAACTAATCTTCTCCACCCATCCCAGACTTTCATATTACTTTCCTATTTTTGAATCCACCAGACTTGCAATCTCAGTGTGTCATTCTCTCTTCCTCAGTTACTTTCACCCCACATATTCAGTCAGTTGCCAAATAGCCATTTCTCTCTTCCCATCTCTTGTTTATATCCCACTTACATAAAGGCATCTCTCAAGTTAGTGATGACAATAGCATTATGACTGGTCTGCCTGCCTCAGCTCCCTGCTCACTCCAATACTTCTTCCATTCTTCTTCAGTCCTAAAGCATAGGTCATCACACATCCTTCTCTTCTCTTCAGTGGCCGTCTTACCTCCAGGATCAATAATAAAGTCCTTTGTCTGGTAAGTTCTTCACAATCTGAACAATTCCTACCTTTTGAGTCTTCTTGCACTCACTCCCCTTCACATACTCCACAGCCAATCCAGTTTGGCCTTCTTGCAATCACTATATACACTCTTCCGTCTCAAATCTCACTTCCTTTGAACACATGCCTGGACTACTTCCTGGCATTCCAACCCTTCCAACTCCAACTCAGGCTCTCCAAAATTTATCTCAAATCCTACCATCCACAGAAAGTCTCTCCAGAGTTTTTCTTCCTAACACTTCTAGCCTTTCAATATCTATCTACTATTCTGTACTTGTTTTGCAGGTATTTAAGTAGTTTCACATTCTCTCCTTTATTAGAATAGAAAAATTAAATGAAATTCCTAAGATCACCATCTAAAGCCAACTTCCATGTTGCTTATTTAATAATATATCTTGATAAATCTAATCCTTCCTGATGGTTTCTATCTAGCTACTTAATTTCTTCAAGCATTTGGCTAATACAATAAAAGAAATTAGGGTGGAAAGGGACCAGGGGACACTTCTAATCCTAGCTCACCATTTTAACGATGGGGAAATTGATGACTAAAGAAATAGTTTTTTTGCCTGAGATTTTATAGTGAGTGTGTGGTAACACAGGTTCTGCTCATGGTTTCCTGTCTCCCAATCCAGTGAGATTTGCAGTACAACATGCTGCCTCTAGTGACTACCTGAAATGAATCCCTAAAGCTCCAAATGCTGTTAGCTGATTTAAAAACATTATTTGGTCACCAGCTTCAGGGAACATGCTACTCTGAATATAGGAAAAAAATCATGAGAATGATTCTGCAAACCCAAAAAGGAGGAGAGATGAGTTGAGTGATAAGTAAATTTAAAACAAAATAAAACATAGGTCCAATGGCAAGCCATGCTATTTTATTAGAAAAATGATATGAGAATTTAAAAAAATAAAGTCTGAGAAGAGAAAATGCTATGAAGACTGAGATGTAAAATAAAGAGAAGAGAATTTCTGAGAAATACTGAGCCCTAAAACAAACCTGTGCTGCCATGTTGCTAATGGAAAAATACATTACACACATAATTTTCCATACAGCATGGTTATGTACAATACTAGATTTAAATATTAAAAACATGACTTCACCATAATTCATTTTGACTAAACCATTTTGTTGTTGATAGTTTCAATAAACTCCCTTGATTTATTTTTATAGCCACACAGCTTGCTGTCTTTGAACTGATGCTTTGTGTCTCCTCACACTTGCATGGTAGAAAAAATTCAAGAGACTTAAAAAGTGTTCAAAATCACTGAGACAACCAAGCTAAAGTATAGTATGCTTAAAGCCCTAAAGGCTTTGCAGGAGTGCAAAATCTAGGAATCTAGAGCCATTTTATCTTCATCTTCCTAAACATAGAATTGATCAAAATATCTTTCACTGCTGAGAAGAAAATTATTCTAAAATATTCCTCAAATTTTTTCAAAACACTTTGTCCTTCTTTCTTTCCCTTGTTTTATTAAAGTAATTAGTAATAGAATGATTTAGTAGGTTGAGTGTCAAAGCTAAGTCAGAAAGACCCATAGTCAAATTCCATCTAGTTGTGGCTATAGTCAATCAAGATCTCCTGAAGTCTCAGTTTCCTTATCTTCAAAATGGGGGAAATTTACCCATGGTACCAACTTCACAAAACAGGTATGAGGTCCAAATCAGACACCAGCTATAAAGGACCTTGCAAACTTTAAAGCTGCAGAAAATGTCAGGTATTATTATTTTCATTTAAAAATCAAATATCTAGATGAATGGGAAAGATAATGATAAATGTTGACATGGTTGTGGGAAAACTGGTCCACTAATACCTTATTGGTGGAGTTGTAAAATTATTCTGGAGAGCAATTTGGAACTATGCCTAAAGAGCTATCAAACTGCACACCTTTTGATCCAGCAGTGCCATTACTGGGTCGTATCCCAGGGAAATCATAAAGGAGGGAAAGGGATCCACATGTACAAAAATGTTTGTAGCAGCTCTTTTTGTGGTAGCAAAGAATTGGAAAATGAGAAGATGCCCCTGATTTGGGAGATGGCTGGATAAATTGTAGTATATGAAAGTAATGGAATATTATTTTTCTATAAAGATGATGAACAAGCTGACTTTCAAAAGACCTGGAAAGATTTACATGAATTGATGTATGTATGATTATCTCAATATAGTCATCATCCAATCAAACAATCTTTCATTCAACAGACTCATTATCACCCAGGTTACTTATTTTTCTATGTGTTACATTCTGGGGCATACAAGAATGAGAACCATCAGAGGGATTGTAAAATGTCTAAGCCACTCTCACTGGTGTACCAGTCAGGAAAATGAACCTACCCACAGTGAAGTTCAATGATTCATTCAAGATGAATGAATCTTGCCCCAGATTCAACAGTTACCTCTTTGGAACTCACCACTTCCAACTTACGTACTATTTAAAAATGGAGTAATATCTTGGGGATATAGACACATCATTTATTTGAAGAACTTAATTTTATTTAGGAATTCATAACTTTCCCCTCAAAAATATTTAAAATTGGTGCCATTCTCTATTTTTAAAGAACATTTCTATCCAATGTATATACAGCACCCAAGGGATTCTGAGTCTGGGAATCTTATTGGAAGGTCCCAAAAGAGAAGCAGAATGGAAAGTTAATGGAATCAATAGAGGATTAAGCAATTATTAGAGTGTTAAGTAGAGTACATCTGTGAAATAGAGGATAGTACAAGGCTGAGAAATGGATGTGGCCAGGCCTGTGGAGTTGCTGTACCAAATAAAAGAATTTTATATGAGGTTGTGCCTGTTAAAAAAAATAAGCAAGTACTAAGAGCTAAAATATAAGTACCTACAAATAATTTCAAGATCCAAAATTGAAACTCTTAACCATGAATAAAAGGAACTGTAACATTAACTTGTATCATATATTTCAAATTTATATTTCTACCACAACTGAATAACTTATATGTGTTCCTGGAATATAGTGTTCTTTCTCCAGAAGAAGAAGGGGACAAGAATCAAAGAACATCTCTATATACTCCAGGTTGTCGGAGAAATGGAAGTTTCTCAAAAAGTTGTTCTCAATTAGAACAAAAGGATATGAGGTCAAAGAAAGGAGACTTGGCTCTTGTCAGAGTAGGGGAGTCTGCACAGAGAGGAAAAGCAAGGAAGATGACAGCAAGAGAATTATAGCTTAAAATCAGATTTGAGGTTCTCTCTGAAGAGGATAGAAATAGATGTTCTGCTATTTGTCCTCCTCAGAAATGATATAGTAGAAGAGAAGAGTAGTTGGTGATTCTTTGCTCAGGGGCAATGAGGCAGATATTTGTCAGCCTAAGAACAGCAATAGAATGGTCTATTGTCTTCCTCAGGCAGTATCCAAGAAATAAGACAGAACTTTCAATGATATCAAAATGGATTGCAATTATGCACTGATACTTCTAGAAGGAATCTGAAAACTATTGTGACTTATGTGTGTTTGTCTTTAAATGGGAACACCTGTAATGTATAGGTAGTAGTCCAATTTTCTGTTTATTTTCTAAGAGCCCCTTTTTTTTGGAAATGAAAAATTTTGTATTACAGCCAAAAATTACCAGTCTAAGTATAGAAGAAAATAATAATAAAAATATTATCTGCGTCTATAGCAGAAGTATTTAAATGTAGTATTAACAAGATACAGAAAAGAAATGTATAACATGAAAAAAAAATCTGATCACATCCCCAGAAAATCTACACAATCAATTGAGGGCCAACTTTGGAGTCAGGATGATCTAGATCAAAGCTATGTCTCTCAGAAACATTAGCTAGGTGACCAAGTGTTATTTCTTTAGTTTCTCAGTGCCTCCAGTCAAGTTTCTAAAATAAATTTGTTGTTAGGAGCTTTTTTGGCAAAGATATTGGAACAGTTTGCCATTTCCTTCCACAGCTCACTTTATAGATAAGGAAACTAAAGCAAACAAGGTGAAGGGACTTGCCCTGGATTATGCAGCTAGTATATTTCTGAAGCCAGATTTGAACTCAGTAAGATGAGTCTTTCTGATTTCAGGCCTAGAACTCCATCTACTATGTTACTCAGGTGCCTATAAATGAGTATAGCTTAAAAATTAGTTGCCAATAAGCACCACTGAAGGCAGTTGCCATGCTAGGAATTTCATATGCTGATTATTCTTCCTCCCTTAGACTAGGAGCTTAAAAAATTGCTCAACAGAAGCACAATGTGCTTAAAGATCAGACAAAAGATTAATCAGTTTTAGCTGGGAAGTAGGGAACAAGTAAAGCATTGTTACTTTTATATGTGGTATATGACACTGGCTATGGAGAATGGATAGGATTTCAAAAGGCAGAGGTAGAATATAAGGAAATTACCCAAAGAATAGGAACAAAATAATATTACTTCACAGGATAGTTGGAAGCTTTAACATTTGTCAGCAAAAGTAAAATTTCTTTGAATTTTTTTTAAATGACTTATGCGAACTTAAAATTAGGGGGGAAATCTCAAATCCACTATTTTTCCCCCTGATTGGGTTTAAGTGACTTGCCCAGGGTCACACAGCTGGGAAATGTTAAGTGTCTGAGGAAGTTAAGTGAAGTCAGGTTCTCCTGACTTCAGGGCTGGTGCTCTATCTACCGTACCACCAAATCTAATAATTTTCTTAAGGAGTCTCATTTATGGCAGAGTAAAGCCCATATTGTTAACAGTTATAAAGATTGACTTAGTAAAATTTACCAAAGCTGCTACAAAATAATCTCATTTATTCATCAAATAACTGATTCATATACATTATAGCTAAATAACGTTGGTAACATAGACACTACTTATGTATGTTCTTTTTCCTCCTTAATTGCCAAGGACTAAATGCATTTAAGATTTTTAAGCTTCTACAATTTTGATTTCCTTCTTAGGTTTATTTTACATGGATATATACACATATATTGTATTTAACATATGCTTTAACATATTTAACACGTATTGGTCTACCTGCCATCTGGGGGAGGGGAAAAGTTGGGACAGAAGGTTTTGCAAGGGTCAATGCTGAAAAATTACCCATGCATATGTCTAGTAAGTAAAAAGCTATAATTTAAAAAAATATTTTTAAGCTTCTCATTGCAAGGGTAAGATATGTTAAAATTGTATAAAGTTAAGAGAAGGAGCTTATCTATATATTGTCTAGCTAATAGTCATGCTAAAATCATGATAGGTAAAAAGTGAATTCTCTTATTAGACAAAAGCTTTTATGTCTAGAGAAAAATTTTCAAAAAATTATTCCTTAAAATTATAATCATCTTAAATCTCCTTGTGAGTCTATACAAATGAGTTAGCTCCTCCCACCTGTTTAAAAATTAAAAATATAAGCCAATTTCTTGTGAAGAATAAGGTAATTTAGTGGAAACAGACGGGAACTTAAAGTAGGGAAATTATAAATTCCTGAGTTTACAAGCAATATGAAACTAGGCAAAAGGCTTTACCTCTCTGCCCTCATTTCTAACTTAGGAGGGTTGCTTTATATGACTTCTAAGGTCCTTTTCTAGCTCTAACTCTGATGACCAAAATATATCTGTTCTACCTTAAAGAAATAATTTTTAAAAAATAGATCAATGAGGTAAGGATTTCCATATTTCTCTCCCCATAGATACAGAATTCAAAAATTTGAAAAACCTTATTTCTACTGCACCTTACGTTATACTAAAAAACAAACAAAAAACACGATGTTCACATAGTGAATTCTGCCCCAAACCAGTATTGCTACATTACATAAATAGAGCATCTCTTTTTTTATTGCTGAAATCTACCAACAGAAATCATGCTATGCAGAATTTGGTTAACTTAATATGAAATCATAGAAAAAAAATATTTAACACAGAAAACTTAAAAAAAAAATCTGTTGTTTCAAGTGCAGACAGATTTGTTGGTAGGTAAAGGAAATCTAGTCAAAGGAAGAAAAAGGAGGGGAGAAAAGTTTGGGCACAGCCGAATTAAATGAGGAGAAAAATAACCCCCCTAAAAGAATCACTCACTGCAGTAAGTTGTAAATGATGTATGAAATGACAAATCCCTGCCCAGTGCACAGGAAGAATATAAATACTGCTTGGTAATCACTGCATGGATACGGTATTGGCTGTAATTTTCAGCTTAGGTGCACCCAGAAAAACCTCACAGAATCTAAGAGGCTGAAGAAATCCAACAAAGAGCCCTAATTATTTGATTTCCCAACCCACCTTCATCATGTAGTGCTCCTGTCTTGAAACAACTTTTTTCTTTTTTATCTCCTTTGCCCTCTGCTGTAGATATTTATAAGCAGCAAAAAGCTAATGTGTTAAATGAGTTTCTGTGTGTGTAGTGCCTCATCACACAACAAACACAAACATACACACACACACACACACACACACACACACACACACACACCTTTGAAGGATTTTCAGATCACATTCTATTTCCAAAAATTCAGACAGCTGAGAAATATTATATCATCACTAATGGTAACAAGAAGACTTATCTCTTAAACATGCAAACTTACACAGGTGCTAAATACTCATTATTAAGAAGTTGAATAATAATATTAACAGGTCACATTTACACAGATCTTTACTTTTTGTAAAGGGCTTTCCATGCATAATCTTTTATAGGTCTGATGGTCATCTCTATCCAGAGGATGAGCTAGTCCATGTATCCAACCTTAGTCTCTCTTCTCTCTATATATTACTGTCTATCATTTACAATTGGATTTCCTATAGGTATTTCAAGGCCAACTTGTCATAATTCATTCTCTTTTCTAATTAATCTTTCCTTGTTTCTAATTTCCCAATTTTCATTGATGGTGCCATTTTCCTTCTGGAAGACCTTAGGATTGTCAATGATTTCTTTTTCCATTTTGCTTTGTCTCCAAACAGTTGCCAAGTCTAGTCAATGCTACTTTTACTATGTTCTCTTATGTATCCCATTCACTATATTCATAGGATCAAAGATTCATAGTTTGAGACCTGGGAGAAACCTTAGAGGCCTTTGAGTCCATCACCATGATAAATGAGGAAACTGAGGCACTTTTTAATTCTACTTTTTGGTGTTCATATTATTTATATCCTGTTGTTATTTATATGCCTCATATCCCATTGGTACTATTATTATCCTTGTATTATCAATGAGATAAACAAGATTGACAAAGTCTAATCAACTTGTATGGATTCTCACACCCAGGAAGCTGCTAGAAAGGAATTATCAAGAATTACACTGGAGCTTTACTGTGGTGCCATACTCTCATCCCCCAGAGCTATCTTGGATATCATTTCACAGGGGCTATCTCCCCAGAAGCTATCCACATAAATGTGTCCTTATTATAATACAGTCTACTACCTGGACTTCACTCTCACTGCACCAGGCTAGTTTCACATTTATAACTTCTCGTTTCCTTGGAATCCTCTCTGTTATGGGGCAGTTTGCCTTGCCAATGTTTTAAAACACAGTCTTCAGGGAGACCTGAAGCACATATTTTGTTAGGGCAAACTGTTTTTGATCTCTGGAGGCAATTATACAAATCTCTAGTAGAAAATGATGCTCTACTTTGCATAGTTTCTTCAATATTATGTTAATATTAATCAACATAGCATAGAAGAAAAAGAACTGGCTTTGGGGTCAGAAGACCTGAGTTTATTAAAATTTCCTTTCAGCTCTTTATTAGTTTTATGATCTCAGACAAATGACTTAATTTCCCTGGGGTGTCAGGCTTATCTTATTGCTTCTCCTTGCTGTTTGCTGGATGTGGTCCCTCAGAAAGAGCTAAAACAGACATCCTGAGTCCTAAGAGCTTCCAACGTCTTGCAAGACTATTTTTAATCTCTGTAGGCAACTTGCCTTTCCACATTTTCACAAACATTAAATTAATATTTATTAATGTGGTATAGCAGAAAGTACAGGAGTCAAGGGACCTGGATTAGCATCCCAGCTTTGCTACCTTCATCTGTGTGACTTTGGGCAAGTCACAATTTCTAGCTGAGCCTCAGTTACTTCATGTGGCACTGAGGAGGGGATGTAGAAGGACCCTTTCAGTTCCAAATCTATGGTACTGTCATCCAGTCTCTTTTTGGAAGATACTTAGCCTTCCAACTGAAGCAGAGAGCAGTTAGAAGATATGCTGAGTCGTTGAGAGAGCAAGGATCAAAGATAAGGCACCCTTATTTCTCTGTTTTGAATGTGAAGACATTTCTATTTTCATAAAGACTTGTTCATACTTATTCAATTTGGATGATCACCATAGTAAAGGAATAAAACTAATAAAAAAGATTCCAATGTGAATTCACTCATGTCACCAAAGCCAATACCAAAGGAAAGAAATGACAGTAATGATAAGAAAAGAGAAAATAAATCTGAGTCTCTAACAGGTTTCATTTGCTGTGTGGGGAAAAATACTCCCTACTATCTGAATCAGGTATAAGACTAGTCCCTTCTCATCTTTCAGTAATGCTTTAAAGATTATTTTTCAAACGAGCATATTTAACATTTCCCATTGCTATGATTGGCAATTCATATAGGAAGAAAGCTCAGTAGGGATTCGGTTATTCTCTTTTTCCCCCCCTTCCCCCACCATGCTACACAGTCTAGCTACGATTTGAATCTTACTTTTTCTGAAAGCATCTTTAAAGAATTCTTCAGGCTGTCTGGAGAATGCTGGCTGGCAGAATTAAGCAGCCCATCTGCATGAGTTGATATAAGGGGCTGGAGTTGATCGATGCTGCCGAGGACTTCCTTTGCTTTTGCTGTGTTTTCAGGTGAATAGTAAATAAACTGGTATCCAGTACTGAAAAACAAGAAGTAGAAAGATGAAGTTATCCAAGAGTGCCAGATCTTTGCGGCCCCAACACCAGATGGCACAGACCTGGAAAGCTCAGTGTCATCATTCTTCATCCACCAAGCCAGTGGGCATACCCTTAATTTAGAATTTTAGAACCTGACTCAGAATTTTATTAAAAAGATGACTTTTTGGGCAAAAAAACAACAGCAGCAAAATTCTAGTGCAAATTCTGGATGAGCACTTTCTTCCCCAGTTTAGAACAGTAATTAAGAATATGGTATTCTGGCTATTAGTTCTAAGACCAAAAATTCTGGTTTAAGGGGCAAGAGATTCTATTACCAAGCAGGGGGTCTGGGTAGGAGAGTTCAAGGAAAGAGATCTAATGTCAAAAATATGATCCGCAGAGATCTGTGATGACCACAGAGAAAAAAGATGCATCTTTTAGTTTTGCCCTTACGTGTTATTCCCTAAGTGGTTGAGATATTTGCATGTGAGGCAGTAGTGATTTGGTTTCCTCCTCCCTTATAGAAAAGTGGATCATTAATTTTCAAATGGCCAATGGTATATGTGTGTATGTATACACATATATGCATACACGTGTGTGTGTATTTCGGTAATCAATCCAAATAAATAATAAGGAGCAGACACTATTTCTAGTTCACTGGACCTCAACCAATTTTATCCAGCAATGGAAACATATTGACATTCCAGTGAGAAAGAATAAAGATATTCTTCTCACTTAAGAGACCCATTCATAAATTCATTCAGTTATTCAAAAAGCATTTCTTAGGTCTCTACCATGTTACCTATGATGCTTTAAGTGTTCAGGATGTAAAGAAAAAAACGAAGCATCCTTTGAGGTATTTATATTCTAATGGGCCAAAAAACAGACAGAAAATTAATAGATAGATTGTACATGTGTGCACACTTATGTACATTGCATGTGTGTCTACATATATTTAATGGATAAAGTCCAGTGAGCTGAAAGTTTTTCCTGCTCCTTATTACATATATAATTTATATTATATATTACATATTATGTTGTTATTATTATATATTATGTTATATTGCATACATTAAATTATTAAGTATTGATTATATATGTACATATTTATACAGATATATGCATATGTATAAATAATTATATGTATGTATATACATATATATACACATATACATACAGAAGACTCATCTTCCTGATTCAAATTCACCATCAGAAAATTACTAGCTGTATGACCTGGGCAAGTCACTTCACCCTGTTTGCCTCAGTTTCCTCATCTGTGAAATGAGTTGGAGAAAGAAATGGCAACCACTCCAGTGTCTTTGCAAGAAAACCCCCAAAGGAAAAAAAAAACACAATATAATATAAAGGGGACATGATTGAAAATGTCCGAACAACCATTATTGTAGGAACAAAGTAATATGGGTTGGGTTGAGCATGAGTTGAGCGTTAGTGGGATCAGGCCGGGCTTCCTAGAGGAGATGGCATATGAACTGAGCCTTGTAAAAAATAGGAATTCCATGAGGTTGAGGCTAGGAGGAATGCTACTCAAACATGGGTGGGAGCCTGGGCAAAGTCATAGAGTCATAGATGGACTAACTTGCATACTTCAAACCTGCTGTATTCCACAGGTTTTTGTCCTGGGACTTTTTTCTTCTTCTTCTCCCTCTCTATTATTTAATTTGGTGGTTTTATCAGTTTTATGAATTCAGTTATCATCTTTCTGCAAATGACTCACAAACCTATTTTTCTAACCCTAAATTCTCTCTCAACCTCCAATCTCATATCTCCAATTGCATATGAGCTATATCAAACCAGATGTCTCAACACGCCCCCAAATTAGATTCATTATATTTTCTCAAAACTCTAACTTTTCTATTTACTATCAAGTATTCAACCATCCTCCCAGTCACCCAGACTCACATCCTAGGCAGCATTCTCAGCAGCTTTCTCATCTCCTATATACTCAATTAGTTGCCCAGACCTCAGATTTCCACTTTCATATTATTTCTTATATTACACTCTCCCTTCTCTCTTTCTTTCATTGCTCCCACCTTAACACAGTCCCACATCACTGACCAATTACAGTAGCCTTTTAGTTGGCTCCCTACCTCATGTCTCTCTCTACTATAGTTCATCATTCATTCAGTTGTCAAATTGACCTTCCTATAGCACAAATCTGACCACATCAATCTCACCCCTGACTTAAGAAATACCAGTGACTTCCAATCATCTTCTCTTTGCCATTCCATTGTATGTTACAACCTGGACCCTTCCTTCCTGACCAGTCTTCTTTTATTTTGAATTCCACTAACATTTTCTTCCTCACTATTTTTTGAACATCTCAACTTCTGGACATTTATACTGAGTTTTCATCTGGAACTTCCTCTCTCTTTTCAACCATCCAATCTTCACTTTGTTTCTCAGTGAAAGTCTCACCTCCTGCAAGAAGCCTTTCTCAATTGCCATAGTTAACCTATAAGAGATTACTTGCTATCTTGGGGAGGGAGGGAGATAAAGGCAGGAGGAAGAAAAATATGGAACACAAAGTCTTAAAAAATGTTAAAAACATCTTTACATGTATGTGAAAAATAAAATACAATTGAAAATTTAAAAACAAAGAAGAATCCTTTCTCAGTCCTTCTTAATCTTAATGGCTTGTAACTTCTCTCCCTCCTTAGCCTTTGAATTACTGGATATTTAGGGTTCTCTTTTTATTTTTAGTATTAATCTTATGCTTTTATATTCCCCGGTTAGCATAGTGCCTAGCACATAGAAGGAACATAATGTTTATTGAATTCCCTTGAAAAAGTTCCTTATATATCTTTGTCTCCCTGTTTTCTTCTTTTTTCCTCTACAATTTTTGGGTTAACCTTTTTTTTTTTATGTTTTCTTCCTTTGTTTCATTTATACTGTTTTTCTTTCATTCATTCACCTGGATCGGAACCCATTTTAAGCTGTGTGTGTATGTGTGTACATATACATACATATATACATATATGTATATATGTGTATATATATATATAGATAGAGAGATAGATACTTTTATACTCATGAATATTAAAACAAGTGACATATAAACTTATTAGGAAGGGGGAAAAGAGGGAAAATAAGGTGAAATGAAATTAGCTGCACAGTAATGATTAATTTCCCCTGGTATCTGCCAAGTTTCTGCCAAGTTTCCTCCTTTTGTATTGAGGTTTTAGAGAAAGCCCAATTGTCTCCATATCTAGAATTCATTCCCTCTTTACCTCTACCACTTAGCATCTCTCTCTTCCAAAGCATTTCTCAGGAATCCTTTACTGGATGTACTAGTACTCCAAAATATTTAATTACTCTTTTCTGAAATACTTTGCATAAACTTTATTTTTAAATATCTGAATAACCCTTTGTGTCTCATTCAGTAGAATGGAAGTATATCCTCAAGGACAGAATATGCTACTATTTTTTTTTCAACAAAGTTTGTAAATAGTCTCTATTACTTTGGACAATAAGATAGACTTGGATGAGAGATTTCCCATTTGTGAATCACTGATCTCTTTTTCTCCTTAATTTGGATTTGGAGTCCTAGACCTTGTCAAATGAAATCATCCTATATTTTTTGTAGCAGCTGAAAAGGTGAAGATAAAAAAAAATAGATAATCAGGGCTGAGTAAATTAGGAGGATGGAGGGGATAGGAGAGTGAGAGCAGGGCATCCACCAAAAACAGCCAGGGTGGAGAAGAAATGACTGTGAACTCAATTGCCCCATGGTTCCTTCTCATTAATGGATACTTCCATCACCATGAACTGGCTTTTCATCATCCTGTAATTGGAATTGACATACCCCCCTCAAAAAACAAACAAACAAACAAACAAACACATACATATAGCAAGTTCTTTGAAAGGGAGAATGCTCAAGGCTATAATAGCCTTCTACTTTCTTTCTATGGCCTCTTTTTCAGCACATCTATCATCTTCCAAACTCATTTATCCCATTCTAAAAAATGTATTTGATTACTGCCACAAGTAGCTTCCTTCCACCTCCATTCCAAGTTCTGCTCTTATTTATTAAAACTGCAACTGCACCTCGTCCTGCTTCCACTATTCCTTTCACCACTGACATTTTTTTCATCTTGATTTCAGACTTCCCTCTCTGCTATTGAAATTTCTTTTGACAATATTTCTTACCTGAGCTTTCTGTTTTCTAAACTCCTGATCCTTTGACATGGTACTGAATTCATCAGGCCTAAAAAAGGTACAGTTCTACCTAATCCCAGTTCTGCTGTTTCTTTTTTTAGGCCAACTTTCTATTTTCCTTCATGTTCATGTTTGGTTCTGACTCTCTTTTCATTAGTCCTGGTTTAATTTTTCATCTTACTCGGTCCTTTCTGCATTTCCTTCCTCTTTCATATATTCTCCAATTACTGCCACAGAACAGAGGCATAATTCGGGCTTAAGATATCTGTAAGAGGCTCCTTTGGTATCTTCTCTAGATACCTAGAAGCCTAGGTATCTGTGTTTCATTCATCCTTTTAACGAACATTTTAACTAGGGAGGCTTCAAGATTCATCTTCATAATAAAAGACTATATTGGCATCCAGAACAAAAATAAGGTAATATAGGGAGGGGAAATTATTGCAACTCACAAAATAATTTTGAGCATACATAAATATTCAGAAACCCATTTTGTCCTGCCTTTTTTAAACATGTGGTATATGTCTTATAGCTATAGATATAAATTAATCAAGATAAAAAAGAATACAGAATATAGCCTTGGATTAATTGCTGTCTAGGGGAGGGGGTGGGGGAAAGGGAGGGAAAAAATTTAGAATACAAGATTGTATAACAGTGAATGTTGAAAATTATCTATGAATATAGTTTGAAAATAAAAAGCTTTAATTTAAAAAAATGAATATAGCTAAGTTCAACTTTATAGAGGTATGAAACTTTAAAGTGAGTCCAAATTTGAAAATTTGCAGTATTTGAAAGTCCCATTCTATATCTGCAGTCATCTCAAATGTTTAAACTTTCAAATCAGAAATTAACAGAAATATTAGAATCTTAGAATTCAGAGGTCAAGGGGTCCATGGTCTTCTTATCTGACTGATATCTGAAGAAGGATGTTCTCTCAACATAACTGATAAATATTAATTCAGTCTTTCCTTATAGATGTAGGATAAAGTAGAAGGAACTCTCCTCCTTTACCCCATTTTACTTTTTTAATGCTTTTCATCATTAAGAAGTTCATTTTTACAACAAGGCTATACCTTTATTTTTGAAACTTCTACTCCTAAAAAGAATTGAAAGAATGAATGAATAAAAAGAAAGAAATCTTCACTCTTTGATTCTCAACTAGATCAAGCTTAATGGTAACTGATACAACACCTCTAAGCCTTCTCTTCTCCAAGTGAATAATCCCCATACTTTTTAATCCATCAATAAATGAAATGAATGTGAAACCTCTCATTAGTCTGGAAGTCTTTCAAACTTCTCAATAACAATCCTAAAACACAGAAGCCATTTTAAATGCAAGACTCCATATGTGATATGGCCTTTGTTTTCTCATATGTAAAGTAGGAATAATAAGAGCAGCTACCTCACAGAGTGATTGTGTAGATCAAATGAGATAACATATGTAAAATGCTTTGCAGATGGTGAAACACTATATAAATACTAGCTATTATTGGTATTATTTAATTTATAAATTTCTTATGACACATCATATGCTAACTTGAATTACATGAATGCAATTTTATTTTCCCCACTAGATCATAAATTTCCTTATTTACCTTCTCATATCCCTCTGTATCTGGCATAATCCCTTATGCATACTAAGCACCTGATTAGTTTCTTGATTGAATTTATTAAATATTAGATAAAACTAAACTTAATTATGCAAATCCTAACTGCTAAACTAAGTGCTAGTTTCACAGCCAGAAAAAGGTACTATATTAATAGGTGATTACAAATTATTGAATGGAAGTAGTGTGACATAGCAGATGGCACTCTGGATCTGGGATAAGGAAGCCTTGGGAACACTTCCTGGCATGGACAAGTCTTTAACTTCTCCCAGCTTCTATTTTTCTAGTCTGTAAATTGGTGATAATAATACCTATAGGATATTACAGGTTTATTGTGATCCTCAAATGAGCAAAAGAAATAATGTTAAAGTATTGCACATTTCAGTTATTATTATGACATTTTACTAGCAAATAAAAAGTGAAATAAAGAGATTTTTTTTTTCTTTGCAAGATTGTCACACTTTAGTGATTTTCAAATGCAAATGGCAGTCACTGAAATAGTATTTCTGGGCATGAAGTCTAAGCACAGACCTACTTACAAATATGTTATGAGGACTAATATATTCTTTGGTCAGCTAGGTGGTGCAGTGGGTAGAGCACAGCCTCGAGTCAAGAAGACTCATCTTCCTGAGTTCAAATCCAGCCTCAGACATCTACTAGCTATCCAATCCTATTCAAGTCATTTAATCTTGTTTGTCTCAGTTTCCTCATCTAAAAACTGAGCTGGAGAAGAAAATGGCTAATCACCCCAATATCTCTGCCAAGAAAACCCCCCAAAAGGGCCAAGTAGTATTAGAAGCAACTTAAATGATTGAACAAAAATGAGGTTCTTAAAATGAGATATTAGTGAGTGACTGTGATTTACCTTTGAGAGAAAGAAAAATAACTAGACCAGATGCAAATCTTTATTATTTCAAAACTCTAGGCGCTTTAGTAAAGGCCAACTAATGTCAATAACCAAGAGATAAGACTTACTGGAGGCAGAGGTAGTCAGTGGGCACCAAGACAACTGTCTTGTTCAGTGTCTATGCCATATGTGAATTAAAAGTTTAATCCTAAAAAGCACTATTTAGGAAAGAGCCCAGATTTAATTATAACTGTCTATTTATACAAGAATATGATAGAGTCTGTGAAATAAGCCCATATCTTTCTATAGGTTGCAGAAATTTAGTATCTACTTCCTACCAAGAAAGATGCAGTCAAGTAGCCATAACTATTGTACATTAGAGACTCACTTTTCTTCATAAGCAAAAAGATGACAAATCCCAAAATAAAAATACAAATCTCAAAATATACTAGTCGATTTTTCAAACAAACTGGAACTAGGGCATCATTATAGATAAAGTCGTTGCCAAGTATTACCCAGGGAGAATATTGACCCATAAAAATCCAAGAATATTTTAAATGCTTGTCATCATACTGAAAAAAACTTATAACCTCCCAACTATAACAGAGAGCTGGGAAAATATAGAGACCAAGAAGAGGAAATCCAAACACTATTGGTACAGGATTAAGTAACACACCATTCCTTGAATCTGTTTTCACAGTGTCCATAAAAGATTATCTTAAGAAGTTTCACAATACTTTGTATCTACTGCACATGGTTATCAGAACATTAACTGGAGTTCCACCATACAAGGTAAGGACAAGATAACAGCAACAATTATAACAATAATGATGATGATAAACTAAGCAGCAATGGACAGATTATTAGACTTGGAATCAGGAAGATCTGAGTTCAAATTTTACCTATGACAAATATGTAAGAATGGGCAAATCATTACCCTTCAGATCCTCAGTTTCTTCTTCTCTGATACTTGTAGTACTCAGATCAAAAAGCTGAAATAATGAACGCAAAGCATTTTCCTGACTTTATATTATTATATTATAATAATATTTATATTATATTATTTACAGTTATTATAATATAGAAATATCTTATAAACTCAGAAATTAAAAAAAGGCAGTTGTAATCAATGCAAGTCCTAATTCAAATTGTTTTCTTTTTGCCTCAGTTATCCTGTGAATGTGTATTCTCCATGCCTATAAATGTGGTTCCTTCAGACTTAGCTTAAAAATGATAGTTATAAATAGGCTATAACAAAATGTTGCAGCAAAAGCCCAATAAGTTAACTTGGACACTTTAACTTAGTTCAGAAACAAAGGGAAGTATGAGCAAAATCAAAACAAAAGACAGCGTGTCTAAATTATTTTTCCTTTACCTTCATCATAAACTCAAATATGTCAGAAATATATAAATATTTCAAGGTCACACTGCCTCAAGAACACTGAAGGATTCCCAAATGACTGTCCAGTATAAAATATCACATTGCTCCATTGGTAACATGACTTCAAAAGCATTTAAGCTGGGGTTCCGATTAATGCACATAATGAGCTCCCTGAGGAGTCCACATTACTCAAAGTCAAATAATGTATTTCCATTGGGCTGGAATCCATCATGATATTTTATACAATTATAATTTCAAATAGTGAGAATTCAATCATAAAACTACTTCACATTATACATTATTTATACAAATTGGGACCTCCTGTAATAATTAATGCCTCAATAAAGATCTCTGGTTGGGGGGACAGATGAGAGGTACAGGGTTTTCAGGTTGGTGGCTCAGGAGAGAGTGTGCCAGACTTAGTCAAGAAGATTAATCTTCCTGAGTTCAAATCTAGTTTTAGATATTTACTAGAGTATAAAATGAGCTGGAGAAGAAAATGGCAAAACCCCTCCAATATCTTGCCAAAAGTCCAAATGGTGTCACAAAGAGTTTAACACAAATGAAAAACAATTGAATAACAAGTACATCTTGCTGCAGTAAATTTGGCCAAGTTACTTAATCTCCTTGAGCCTCAGTTTCTCTCTCCATAAAATTTGGTCAGAGGAACAAAATCTAATTTATAAATCTATTTTTTGAAATGGATTCACGATGTTTTTGGAAATTGATTCAGTACACAGTCTATAGAAAGACAGCTAAAAAAGCAAAGAAGGAAAAAGCAAGAAATGGAAAATAGAAAAATATTGGTGGACAACTGATAAAAAATAATAAATTTAACAGAAGTCCTTATTTAATATACCCATATCTTGGAGTACCATAAATTCCACTCTGTTCTTTTTTTTTTTTTAATTCCTCCCATTATCTTATTAGAAACCTTTACACAGATTATCCCTGAAAAAGCTTTGGTATGCACCATAAAGAAAAAATATAACAAAAATATAAAATCAAAAATGTTTCTCAACAGAGGTTATGAGCAGTTGTCTGAAGAATTTTAAACTATATACAACCAGATGGTGAAATATTCCAGACCAAAATAACAAATATAAATTTAATAAATAAATCCCAGGTTTCATTCCACACAAAGAAAATTAGCAATGATGAAAAAAAAAAAAATGCTGTACTGGAGGTATTATAGAAAGAAAGACATTTTTTGGTAGACCTGTGAATTAGCACAACTATTCTAGAGTGCAGTTTCTAAATTATACTAATAAAGCAGCTAAGATATTAATTTTGACCCAGAGATTCCAATGAATTCAGAGAATTTTATTGAATATATTCATAGATATATACAACTAAAAGGTCACTAACAAAAAGAAAGGACACACACACTGAAGTAGTAATATTGTGGTACATGAAAGTAATGGAATATTACTTTTTATGCTTTAAAGAATAAGTAAGATGATAAATAGAAAGAAGCATTAAAAATGCATCTAATGCAAAGGGAAATCTACAAAACCTGGAAAATGACAAGCATGCTACAATATAAATGAAAAGAGTCACCACCATAAAACAATTAGAAATGCATGTTGCCTAATTACAAAGAATAAGATTAGCTCAAAGAAGAAATATGGGGAAGAAATTAAGCTTGCTTATTTGCTGAGGTGTTCAAGAGCCCATTTCTTATCAGATAAGAAGGGTGGAGCATCCTATATGATGTCAGATTTAGGCAATTAGGCAATTTCAGCTACCCCAGCTAATTAATTCAATTTTTGGCAAATCTGATAATTCTTCTTATTTTTTTTTAACAGTTTGCTCTAAGGGCAGATTCTTTGGAAGGAGAAGGATACAGGGGCAAATCTAATGTATGTGCAACCAAAAGTGATCATGTATGGAAAACCAGTCTAAGTTATGTCTTGGTGATAATGGGCTATGACAAGAGAGATGACAGAGCAATCGGATATGTCTGTGAGCCAGCTTCTCACTATCAACAGCTCATTCTTTTATTCCTGTAAGCAGGAATTCATCGTTCATCAAACAATGAAGAGAATGAACCATGGTATATTGTGGACATCAGACATAGAGAATAGCTTTCTCACTGGGAGTCTAAACCTATTTTACTCAACACCTGGTTCCTCCCCACAGTTTGAATCATACAAAAATCTTTATCCATCATAATTTTGTCTTTCTAAAGACTATAAACCAGATCTCTTTTTGCTTACCTCCTTCTTTGACCACTTCTTTCTTACAAGTTTCTCACCTGAAACACTTTCCCTTTGAGTGAGTTAAAACATGGCAATTAAAGACACTGCATTGAGCACCTCTGTCTAGTCTCACTTCCATAGAAATTTTTCTAAGTTCAAAAATGCAGTTCTAAGAGGCACGTTAGCTATGGTCAATATTACTGTGCATGAGATCCAATTCGTCTCATCTTAGTCAATGTCACTTAAATGTACTCTAGTTATTATATTCTTAGAAGTCCAAAAGGAATATTTGTCAGTACTTGCAAAAGTATTAAGGAAAGAAGGGAACTTAGTCTTTTTCTTCTTTCTCTTTCACTTCTTTCTTAGAACTGTGGCTTAGCAGTTTAGGGTTTCTGTGGGAATGGGCAAACCTGTATAAGCATAAATGAAGGTAAATCTTAGATTATACATTAATTCTAAGTTTCCATAACTTTAATAAAGTTGTTTTTTTAATAAAGTTTCAACCCAATTTTACATAGTGGGTGAGCCAGAACTATGGAGGCAATAGATCTCATATGTGGGAACAAGTATATCAACTGTGTTAATGCTTGAAATTATGTCACATAGTTAGAGGATTTTTTTTCCTAGAGAAGAAAAGGTCTGGGAAGGGAAAAAGAGAACTGAGAGATGTCTTCAAGTAACAAAAGAATTCTCATGTGAACACAGATTAGATCCATGCAGCTCCAATGCTTGATGCCTTCCAATATGATGCGAGCATCTAGAGGACTTCATTTTCTTTAGGGAATTCCTCTTTCATTCTAACTTCATGTTAGACATTGCCAACTGAGTCTTCTTGCTTTTTATTTCACTAAAAACCAGAAAGTGATCCACAAGCTTACCTGTATTGTGTCTATCAAGGAACCTTGTAAGATTAAAATATATACAAAACATCTTGTTTTAGGAAAAAAAAAATAATTGAGGATATGTTTTCATCTATAGACATCAATCAGGGATAAGAACTAGAAGCAATGGGTGAATATTGCCAAAACAACAGATTTCAACTTAATGAACAGGGGGAAATCTTCCTAAGAAGTCTCTTTGGTAGTGCTTCCACTTTGGACTTTTTGGATCCCTTGGGAAATAGTCATCACCATGACCACCATCACCCCCTCTCCCTTACCACAAGAGGTCTTCAAACAAAGGATAACTTGTGGTGGATACCGAACAGTCAATGGTTGCTCACATACATGGTAGATTAGGTGACCTTTGAGATCTCTTACAGCTGAGAGGTTGTGATTTATCCTCATGTACTTTCTGACTCTGCCAAACTGGACCCATTAACTACACAATAGCCATGACAATTGTTCACTCACTTCCTTGTCTTCATGTCTTTCCTGTCTTTGGGATGCTCTAGATCTCTTTCAAACTCTTCCTTCATTTTTTAAGCCCTGCTCAAAAATCACCTTTCTCCAGGAAATCTCCCTTTGTTTATATATACATGCCATATCTATCATTACTGGACTATAAGCAGTATGAGGCTAAATATTCTATTTCATCTATTGCCCTACTTAATGTTCCTTACAAGTAGACACTCAAACTTTATTTAGAAAAGTGAATGAAAATAAACCTCTTACCTATAATGCTAAAGAAAGAGTTAGCATCTATAAATGTATAGCTTCCCCAATCTTTGCTGCACAGATTTTTCATGTCATAAATTCTGCTTGTGCTACGAATATTTGTTCCATTTGGGTCAACCATCTCTATTTTTTAATGTAACATTTTCGTTTTAACTTTTCCAAGGCTGAGATCCTGTCCAGTGTAGCTTTTTTTTTTTTTTTTTAATCTCTCTACAGAAAAGTTTTATTGGCAATAGATGTGCTAAATGGCTCTCATTTCAGCTGCTTTCTGTCTTTGGTATGACAGATATTGAACACACAGTTAGGCTAATAGAAAGCTGTTTTCATTTTTTATTATATTTATTACAGAAAGCTCCCTCTTTAACTAGAGTGCATGACTTTGTTCTTGGATAAAATGCAACCTAATTGAATTGACTTAAGCATGGCAGCTTAAAGAAAATGTGGTTTACAGCAGAGGCAAAATGCTTTCTATAACTTTCCAAAAAAGAAATCTTTAAACAATAAACTGTTTCCGGATTACTTTCTTTTTTTAAAACATAAAGAAAAAACTCCCTCTCTTTATCACACTTTCAATTATACATCATCCTTCTCTCTTTGCACATCTGATATGCTTGCTAAAAATAACCTGTCTAATAATAAACCTATCTCTTTAAACTGCTACTACTAGTACTACTACTTCTGTGACTACCACCACCATTGTTATTACTACTTCTATTTATACCAATACTATGATGATAATGATGATTACTATGAGTGCTACCATTGCTCCAAATAATAGTAATAGTAATACTGCTCGTAATTATTACTGCTGCAGCTACTATTACTACTACAATTTAATATGTACTACACGTCTATTATTATTGTTCCTGCTATTAAAACTACTACCTAATATTTATAAGGATTTAGAATTTAGAAAGCATTTTACTCATTGCCACTCTAAAATTCGTAATTTATGTCTTGTTAAGAAGACTTTCTTAGAGCTCAGTTTGGCTCTACATTCAACCAGTCAACTAAAGGCAAAACACATTTATTAGGATACCAATGAGAAAACCATTGATACAAAGTTAATTTGATCCATACTCATGTGGACCTCTTGTAGTTTAGTAGGGAACTATTGTGACCTTCATTTTGGTCATGAGAAACCAGTATCTCCAAGTTTCTAGGAACTGTAGCAGTCTATCAAGGCAAATCTTAATTTCTCTATTTAGTTTTATGAGTTAAAAAAAAAAGGCACCACAGTTGACCTACCTTTTAGTGATGGATTTCTCTGAACCTATGGTCTTTGAGTGTTTCCCTCATATGAAAATGAAAAGAGACCCCATATCTGGTCCTAAATCTATGATTATACAAAGTGATTATCCTGAAATATATAGAATGTTAAACAGGATAAGAAGAGAGAAATACAAAATCTTAAAAAATCATGTGTAATCTTTTGTAACTAAATTAGTGGTCAATGATCTAGCAACTTATTAGATAAATACCTGTATTTCCCTGACCCTTATTTAAATTTAGCATATAGTAATTTTGATGTCTTTTAAAGTTGTGTTTCTGGTTAGTATTCCTACTATTAGAAGCTAAGATTGATTTCCTAAGACAATTTATTCATAATCTGAATATCAATCTCAAGAAAACAATAGACAGGGTTAAAATTTTCATTCAATATTTGGCCAATACGTTTGTTATTTCTCTGAAATTTAAGCATGATGAGGACAGTCTTCAGAATTGCTTTTCCCCCTAATTTCTAGTAGTGCAAAACCTGTGACCACCGATTTTTTGTCCTAACAGTAATTTTTGGTAGGACTTTTTCATTATTTAAAGATATCAATTAAATAGTGATCCCAAGATCACTATTTGCAACTCATGCCTAACTTCTCTCCAATATTATTCTTGTTCATTTCCTCTAAAATCATTAACAAATATGCATATATAATATCCTAAATATTGTCTTCTTGCTTTTCTCACTTTATACATGGTTTCAATGCATTAACCAGGCTTATCCATTCTTTGTCCTCTCTGTATGATTGACTTATCTACTTTTCTAGTCATACATCTCTTTGATGTTATCCTTTTTCTGTGCACAATTCATTATCCAAAGTATCTGGAAACCTATTTATGTTCCCCATTGCCCTTTGGATGACCTACATTCTTGATTACTTAGATATTGTAGTAGTGCATGATGTACAGCCATATAGTTCTGGAATAATATCAACATTAACATGAGCTTTTGACTCTGGGAGAAACTTAGTGGGGTCAATGAAAGCACTATGCATTTCCCAAATATAGTCCAGTCACTGCATTTTTCTTATTTAATTCCTAGGTTGATTGACTCTGTCTATGATGGACCAGCTCTTTGGGCTATCGATCAAAATATACGACTGTTCAAACAATAGACATTCTTGATATCCTTGGTTTTTAACTGTCTGTATAATTAGGTCTGGGATCTAAGTAAAAATTTTACATCTAATTTAGAAAATTAAACATGAGATGGCAGTTTGAAGGAAAGCAAGTTAACTGATAAATAGGTATCAATTAGTATACTGCAGAATCCTGTTAAATGAACAAAGTCTGATTATGAATACTAGAAATCTAAGAGTTGAAACCAATTGTTTGACCTTTAGTGCCATTAAATGATAAATGAAAACTCTTAGAACTGTTTGTTCATCTCTACTTCCATCTTAGGTTTGATAAGAAAAAAAGGGGGAAAAAACAGGCTCCACATCACTTTGTTACTGGAAAAGATGGTCAAACCATACAGTATCCTCTTTAGTGAAGAGTATCCCAAAGAAAAGTATCTTAAAGAATATTTTTCTCTCAAAAAGCTTAAGCTGCTTTGAAGAAGGAAGATGCTGATAGTTGATTGGATCTAATTGAATATGAAACCATCTAGGCTTGTTTTCATTGCCCAGAGAGCCAATACAAGGAGCTTTCCTGTAGAATACTGAGGGGAAAACACTAAATTTGATACTAAAATAAATGAGACATGATTCTTGTCTTTAAGAAACACTTAATCTAGGAGGAAAAATGAGAAACAGAGAAACAAAGAAGCACAAAATAGAATATCATAAGAAAACTTATAGCAAGAACTGGTCTTAGCAAAGTACATCGAACTTTGGAATTAATATCAGGAAGAACTAAGTTCAAATTTTGCCTCAGTTATGACATCTTGGGCTAGTCATTAAATTTCAGTTTCCTTATTTACAAAATGGAGCTAAGAGTATTTCCTTATAAGGTTGCTGATGAGAATTAAAATTATAGACAATCCTCAACTTCCTGCCACCACAAAATTACAATCGATCATTAGAAATCACTGTAAATACACTTATACAATTATTCATAGTAAAACATTAATTCTGATACTTAAACAATAGCCACAAAATAATTCATAAAATGCAGTAAACAAAATAAAATTGGTAAAATGTAAAACAAAAACAAACTAAAAAAGAAATTTGAACAAGTGCTCTTCAGCTTTATGCTATCGATTCATATAACATGTAAACATTTTGATAAATGCAAGCTTAAGAAAGCCTCAGAAGACTTAACCTTATTTATGGAATTCCTCTTCCATTTTGCCTCTATGTTAGATACTGGCAAAATATGTGTCTCCCCTGCCTTAGATTTCACTTTATAATAAAACCTAAAACATTTTCAAACAAGATTATGTATGTTGGATCTGTAGACAAACATTATAGAATCAAAAAGGTATGTATAGGGCACACTTCATTTTAGAAAAGCTTTATGTGTTTTCCTTAAAGAATTAAGTGCTTTTTTAAAACAATAAATAAAAAGCACAAATGGTCTCTATACTAATACTGTAACTTTCAGTCTAATGGATGACTGTAAGGATGTGGTCAGCTACTATATACAATTTAATAAATCCAGCTTTTCATCAAGAATGCCCACACCACAAACATTATTTTAAAATGATTTTTGGGAGAAAGAAAAAGTAGACAAGGATAGGTACTTACTGATTTCCACTATTTTTTTTTTTAAATAATAATGTCTGTAATTTTTCCCCCTCAATTATTCAATTCTTTTAGATTTGGCCCCATTATATCTTCTGAATTTTGGTGATGAGGACCTTCCTTTTCCCAACTCTGTCCTTTTCCTTCAATGCCATTTCTAATTCATTCTTCAAATTAAAGACTGTGTTTTATAATCCAAATGTGATAGATCTACTGTCAAAGGATCACAGATACAGAACCTGAAGGTGACATACAGTAGAACCTTCTTATTTTATGGTTGAGAAAAATGTGGTCAGGGTCTGAAGGTATGGAGAGTGATTCAAATTCTAGTCTTCCTAATCAATGCTCTATCTTCTACACTTCTATGCAACTGACAAACAAATAATTCACAATAGAATGTTGACAGATTCTTACCAATTGTTTTCCATAGTTTTCTACCTTATAGTTACAACCTCATTTGCTCTCAGAATAATCTGGTTTTATCTTTTCTCAAACTTAATCTCCTTCCTAACTTTACTATTGCTATCAAAGGATCCTATCACAATCCCAGTCATCAAAGCTCAAAACTTGGGCACTATTCCCGACTCTGTCCCCTCCAATTTTCTATCCAGTTCTGAATTTCTCTAGTACATGCCCCCTCTTTTCTCCCTATATTGCTCTACAACCTTGGGAACAGATTCTCATTATCTCATGCTGAAATATTCCAATAACTTCCTATCTGGTTTCCTTGACTCAAGCCTCTCTTCACTCCATTCAGTTATCAAAGTCATTCTCCTTAAGGGCAAATTTGGTCATGTTCTCCCTATATTCAATAAACTTCAATGACTCCCATTACCTACATAATAAAAAAAGAGAATCCTCTTTTTTGATTTTTAAAATCCTTCATAATTTTGCTTCTTACCTTTCCCATTTTCTTACACCTTCTTAGCCATCCCCATCCCACACACATACATTCTCTGTGACCCAATTATTCCTTCTTCTTGCTCCCATATGAAATTTTATTCCCTGATTCCATATGTATTCACTGGAACTAGAACTCATTGCTTCCTGCCTACATTGACTTCTTTCAAATCTCAGCTAATATTCCATCTTCTGCAAGCAAGCTTTTCTGGTCATACTTAATGTCTGTTCTTTTCCTCTAGTATTATATGCAATTTTTCACATATATATTTTGTTTACATATATAGTTGGTTTCTTCCCTATTAAATATAAATCCCTTAAGGGAATAGATTATCTTTTGCCTTTATATTTCCTAGGACTTACCATTGTGTCTAGCACATAGTAGGCACTTGATAGATATTTGTTTACTTGACTGAAATTTGTGCCAAGATTTTTTTTATTTTGCATCTGAGTTTTTCCTCTACTCTTTCTGATTATTTCATGTGAGGATGGCACTCATAATTTTCTAAAGAAGTGGTGTCCTTGGGTCCTCTTCACAAGATTACATTTTTATTAGCTGAGGAGGTTTTTAGGTTACTTAGGACTTTTTATAATAGTGACTGAGTTTTAAGAATGAAACTTGTGTTTAAAAATAGTTCTAATTCATGTTAGTGTCTGTTCTTTTATCCCTTTCCTAGTCCCAGATCACAGATAAATAAATAAGTTTGGAGTTTTGATTCAAAGTGCTAAATTCATGTTTCTATTTATTTACTTTTGCATTGATTTGCATTGTATTAATTTTGCATTTTTATCTTTGTTCTCAAGTCAATGGTAAAGGCTATAAACATTTAATTTGTGAAAAACTGCCACATTTTGAAGTGGCTATTCCTTTTCTGGTAAGATATCATCAATTACTTTTTCGGGGCTCTTAGCAACTATTTGTCTTTTCTTCTTTAAAAAAGTATTAATAGCAGAGATGTGAGGCTTATGTGTAGTCTATAATCTGGGGGAGAGACATTCTTCATTTCTTAATTCTGAAACCTATTTTCTAAGTTTTAAGAGACAATTCAGTCAGGCTTAGGGGATAGAGAGATGATTCCAGAGCTAGAAGATTTCCATTTGAGTTGTCTCTGACATGTTCATTGTGTGACCCTCAACAAATTACTTCACCTCTTAGTTCTCTAGCCAACTTTCTAAGACTAAGTTACAGAGAAGGTGCTGACCTGAACTAGCAGATAAAGTTCCTCCCTGGGAGCTCTCTACAGGAAAGAAATTGTAGATACAGTCCCAGTTTTCTCACTTTTTTTCCCATCCTTCCCATGCCCACCATAGAAATTGTGGATTATTAAAAGTATACATTGTTAGAGGGATTAAATGCATTCTGCCTAATTGTTTTTCAGATCCTTATCCTGTGTAATAGATATTGGAATTTGATTACAATTATTTTCATGAGGACAGGTAAGTAGCATAATAGATAGAATGTTCAGTCTGAAGTCAAGAAGACTTATCACCCTGACTTCAAATCTGACCTCAGACACTTATTATCCTGGGAATAGTCCTGGGAAAGTCACATTTTTCCTGTTTACCTTATCTGTAAAATGAGCTGGAGAAGGAAATGACACATCACTCCATAATCTTTACTAAGAAACCCCAAAAGGAGTCATGAAGATTTGGACACACCTGAAAAACCACAATTTTAATGGGGATGTACTTAATGGGGAGATTTTTGTTTTATGTTCATCAAGAGAATTTCAGTCCAAGATGACTATGTGTTACATGAATTTTTTTTAACCTTTGGATGTACAATGGAAGAAAATTCTACTATTGTATGATATATCTATAACATTATGGGTGACTTGACTAATTTTGTGATTATATAAACATAGAAGACATTACACTAAAGAGAAAACTAGTGAATTAATGAACATCTAGAAAAGGAAGTAGTGATTGCTAAGCCTCTTCATGGCTTTATCCAATAAAGGGCTTTCCAGAGAAATGTCATTTCATTATTTTACAAAACATATAAACTTGTAAATTAGGGGAATGGTATAGATAAAGAGAAGGGAATGTGATAAAGTCTCTTGATTCAGCTAGATATCACAGTGGATAAAGTCATTAAAGCCTGAGTTCAAATTTTGCTTTCCTTACTGTGTGACCCCAGGTAAGTCACGCTACCCTGTTTACTTCAGTTCCTCATTTGCAAAAAAGCTGGGGATGGAAATGGCAGACCTCTCTAGTATTTCTGCCAAGAAAACCCTAAAAATGATCATGAAGAATCAAATACAGCTGAAAATGAGTGATATCCCTCATGCTATTTTTATGGGAAAAGATAGAGCGTTATAGCATAATTAGTGTGATTCAGGACTGGTTGAATAGTAGAACTTAAGATCATCATAGCAGCAAATGACAAGAGATTTAGAATTGGAATGACACAGACATGGAGATTTTAGGGGCTGCAAGCTCAACATAAGCTTAGTATTCTAATATATATATATATATATATATATGTGTGTGTGTGTGTGTGTGTGTATATATATATATATATATATATATATATATATATATATATATATATATATATATATATATATATATATATTTAAAAGATGAGAAATTGAGCTGCATTAAAAAGCCTACTATCCAGAAATAAGGAAGTGGTGGTCCCAATAGAGTCTGCCCCAATCAGACCATGGCTAGACCACTATGCTCATTTTAGGATAGAAATTGATAAGGTAAGGAGATATCCCCAGAGAAAAGTAACCTTATGAGCCAGACATCAAGATTACAATGTATCAGCCAGAGGAGGGACATGATGATTCTCATAAAGTATTTGAAGAGCTCTCAGTTACAAGGGGGACTAGATATTATGCTTGAGAGAAGAAAGCAGAACAAGGAATGATGAGTGGAAGTTACAGAGACACCAATTCTGAACACTTGAAGTTTTCCCCAGGTGGAATGAACTACTTTAGGAAGGAGAAAGTTCTCACTCTCTAAAAGTCTTTAAACAAAAACTTGTTGATCCAGATAAGTTAGACAAATCATGGATCCCTGATCATAGAGTCTTATTTATTTGTTTCAAGCAGTTAGTTTCTGAAAATTCTTCCGAATCTGTCACACTAAAATTATAAACTTTTTTGTTTGTTGATATGTTTCTGCAGCAAGGATTGCATAGAGATCCTATGCTGGTTTCCATATCAGAGAAGGGTATCTAACAGAAGACTGTATTTAAAAAATTTCAAAAACAAAGAAAAAAAATTTCAATGATTCCAAACATCTCCTACTGCAGAAGCCAATGTTTAACATCTATTTTTTTTCTGGATGAATTATATTATCTCAGAATAACTTAACTAAAATTTAGATAGCACAGGTTTGCAAAGCCTCTTCATCACAATAACACACAAAAAAGTTCTACTTCCTTATGTTCATAGATGGAGAAGCTGAGGATTCAAAAAGTTAAGTGATCTAACATAGAGTCACAAAGCTAGTTAGAGATGGTTGGGTCTGTGGTGCAGGTCTCTTCATTCCAAGTCCAGTTTTTTTTTTGTTTTTGTTTTGTTTTGTTTTTTATCCATTACATCCTGTTGAATTTAATCCAAAAGCAATGCAAAAATCTTTGGATGGTGAGAGAAACAAAATGTAACATGCAAGATCTGAATGACAGGATAGATCAGATATCAATGGGTCATATGTGAAAAGAAAAGGAGTCTGGGTGTATTTCAAGAATGAAACAAAAAACTAGAAGTACATTTTCAGGACTTAAGATATTTTAAGAACCAGAGGGAATCCTGAAGAATTTAGCTACATCCTCTATAACAGAGATAATGGGAAGACTCGGGAAAGAGTCACAGCCTGAGAAGCTATGGAGAGGAACTATCTGCCCCAGAAGAAGGCAAATTTCCACCAGCTCTGTTAATAACATGTTAGATGCTTACCAGCCCCAAATTAACATTTTAACATAAAATAATATATAAACATTTATTAAGCACCTACTATGTACCAGGAATTGAACTAAGCACTGCTCTTAAAGCAATAGCTCTCACACTGACCATAGGGACTTAAATCTTCCAAGAACTCCAATCAAGAATTTCTCAAAGCCTGACACAATGTGGGAAAGAACATCACTTTGGTTTTCTTTCTTTCCTCCCAAGGTAAATTTTTTTTTCTTTCAAATCAAACAAAGCCCTTTCTTATTACAGAGAGACTGAAGCTATATCTTTCTTGAACACTTCACAATGGTAAGGCATTTTCTCATTTACAATATCTTCTTTTTGGAGCATGTCTCCATCAGCTTTTCAAAGTGCAAGGCTTTTTTGATTTATCCTTTCTTTTCCCAGAAACTTCCTAAGAACAGATTATGTTCTTAGATCCACATTATTTTTTTAATTAAAGCTTTTTTTATTTACAAAACATATGCATGGGTAATTTTTCAACAACAACCCTTCCAAATTTTCCCCTCCCCCCAAGGTGTCAGGTAGTCCAATACATTAAATATGTTAAAATATACCACATCATTATTGTATAAAGTCAAACTGCCGTTCATTATTCTACAATATTATTTCCTTTTTTCTTTTTCTTTTTTCCCCTTTAGATTTAATTCACTTTTCAGGAATTAATGACCATAAACAGCCAATAACAATTTGTCAATGTATTTGTTTAAATCCCAACTTCTTAAATTGTGGTTTGTGACATAAGTGAATGTGGGAGTCATAAAATTATGATTTATTATCAGCAAATGTTTGATTTGTATAGCTATTTTATATACTTAGGTATCAGGAGCCATGTAAAAATTTCTCAGGTAAAAAGGAATCACAAGCGGAAAAAATTTAAGAAGCCCTGATCTAGGTGAGTCTATCACAGAGAGCAGGTATTTTATATTAGGAATATTTATTGGGAGTTCTTAATTGATCTAGGTGCTGCAAAGGTCATAAGTTAAAATTCTGAAAAGAGAGGTGCTGGGAAAAAAAAATACACACACACACACACACACACACATATATATATATAATATATAATTATATATTATATATATATATATATATATATATATATATATATATATATATATATATATATATATATATATATATATATATATATATATATGCAAATGCTCCCATCTCCTTGCCCAAGGCTCCTACTTTTCACATATCTTTTATTTTAATGAATGGAATATTCATCCAGGCCATCATCCTAGTCCAGTATAGGTTCTACTAAAATTGAATTTGTGGTGCCCAGCTAAATAAAAAACAAGCGAAGCTAGCAATTATAGGTTCCAGAGTTGGGATTATTTATGTGTATGTCTGCACATAGTGACATAACTTGTATCTTGAGGGAGAAAGTTGTATACTATCAACTATCTTTGAAGACATCTCTAAGGATCTGACAAAACAGATCCCTGGTGCTGCTGAGAATATAAGCTTTAAGACCTTAAGTATTTGGGGTCAACTATGTTTTAATTAGTCTGCTAATTATCTCAGAGAAGTGTCAGGATTATAAAATTAAACTTGCTGAGGTGTGTTTTATTTTAGTATCTGCTTGACATTGTACCTGAGCCCAGGAATAGTGCCGATCTAAGTTCTTTGAACTTTTAATATGTTTCCTTCTATAGAAGGAGAGGCAGATTTGGAGTCCAATTACCCAGTACAAATCCACTCCTATAAAAGAGTGAGCATTTCACTGAACTTTTCTGTTGTTCTTTTTGCTTTATCTCTATAGGTTTGGACTATATGATCTTTAAAAATCCCTACTAACTTTAAGTCTAGTATCTGCACTTCCACCAAAAGATGCCTTTTCTAGGGGGTTTATGTCATGTTATTTTCTTTCTTTCTTTTTTTTTTTTTCATTTAAAGTTCTTCAGAACATTTTGTAGACATTTTGGTAGCATGTAGAAATAGTCTAGAAAATAATCTCACAAAATCCCCAATATATCTAGATCCCCAATTTTTCCCCATCAGTTTTCTTACCTGTTTCAACTCACACATCTACCAAGTGTAGATTTTGAGATGAAAAGCAGCGGGTAATAAAGTCTAGGGATCTGGAAATGGACCTAGGAGATGGTCACAAATTCTATTTCAATTATTAACTTAACTTTATGATCATGGGCAAATCTTTTACTTTCACTCTGTCTCTATTTCTTTATCTGTGAAATGGGAATAATAATAATACTTCCATTATCCTCCTACTCTAATAAGAGGATAGATTCAAGAACTTCATAGGATAGAAGGTATAGATGGATTGCAATTTTGTCTGGTTGTAACGTTCACATATACATTCAGATTTTAAAGAATACATTTCAGAACATAGTCATTTTGGTGGTTGAAGGATAGGATCCTCCGAATGCACAGATATGAGGAACTTATAAGGAAATGAAGAGGAACTGTGTACCAGTGCAAATTCATGCTTTCTCTGCAACTAAATGTCTTAGAAACTTGCTTGGTGCATTCAAGAAGATGTTCTTATTTGCCTAGGCTCACATAGCTATTATGTCAGAAGCTTGACTTAACCCTACATCTTCTAGGTTCAGATAATAGGCTCTGTCTACTATTTCATACTGCTTCAGTCTAAAATCATCCCCCTGTATTGCCCAAATGAGATAGTCACTCCTTCCTTCTTATGGGAAAAAAAAAAAAAAAAGGTCTGGAATGAACTTTGGTGCAAAGTTGATGGAAGTGAAACCTGGTACAGATAGCAGCAGATCGAGCCCTAAACCTGGATTCAGGAAAATCCAGATGTCAGCTCAGGGACCTTCAGCAAATCACATTTTTCTCTTCTGTAAAATAGGGACAATAATAGAAACCTACCTCACTGGGTTTTCTGAGGATAAAATGAGATAATGTTTGTAAAGTATTTTACAAAAAGCATGATAGAAATATTATTGTTATTATTGTTGTTATTGACAAGTATACTTAAGCATTTCCAAAGACCCAGGGGGAAGCATTTACACCCCTTTCTCCTTATATGGCAGAGGATAAATTAGGAAAAAGTTTCCCTCCCCTTCCTAATGGTATTTTGCTGTATTAAATCCATATACTAAATTCACTGCCATTTTTTTTTCTTTATTCAGTTTTACTGAATACACATTACGTGCTTGATAATGACTTTTGTCAAGAAATATCAGTATTTTTTCCCCTTTGATTTTCCACCTTGACATAATAATAATAATAATAATAATAATAATAATAATAATAATAATAATAATAATAATAATAATAATAATAATAATATAAATATCCTGGCTAGACTAGGCTGAGCCAATAGAAACTCTGCAAGGGATACCAAGCTAGAAAAGTTTTGAAAACAAATTCTTGATGGAAGGGACTTGTCATCTGAGTACCAAGTCTAGCTAAATCTGGAGAGGCTCACATCCAGGTTGGGTGCAGCAGGATGGATATTTCAGTGACAACAGCATTTAATGGAAATAGCATAGTGACATTATAAACCTCACTGGCAAACAAAACAGCCATACCAATCCTTGAAATACTGAAGTAATATCAGTTGAAGTCTTTGGATCAAGGGTCTTACCATCAGGACAATAAACTTTATTCCTGCTAGTGCTACATCTGAAGTTAGTCACCTCCTGCCCTTCCCCAAAGCTTATCTAGAGAGATCTTCTGAGATTTAGGAGCTAAAAAGCATTGAAAACACCATTATTTAGATGTGAGGATTATAGGATTATGGTGTTTCAGATTAAGGATTTGAAAGGATATTAGTGGTCATTTTCTCTAATCCCCTTGTTTTACCATAAGTAAAGTGAGACTCAGACAAAGGCCATTCAGATGGGAAAGTGGCAAAGTAGGTCAAGTAGTATCTGAACTTAATTCTTCTGATTTGAAAGCCTTTCCACTGAACTAAGTAACACCCCCCTAACACACACATCATTAAAACCAAAACCAGCTACATTTTTTTAGAAGAACTCTGGAAATGATCACCCAAATACCTTATTTATTTCATTTTTATGTAATCAACTTGATTAGAGCCAAAATATCAAGATTAAAGATGAAAAATTCACCAACAGAAACATTAGAAATTGTATAAATGGATCCAGCCAACACTTTATTCCACTCTGATAACTCTATGAAGTATTTTCAAAGAACCTCAAAAATAAACAAGCAAATGAATGAGTGGATTGATAGATAAATGAGACAATGTAAATCAACACAGGCTAAGCTCACTTCTTTTTTTCTGTTTATCTCTCCCATGTTTTTTTCCCCCCTTTTGCTCTGATTTTTCTCTCCCAACATAATTCATAAAACAATGTGTATTAAAATAAATAAATGAGGAAGTTTTAAAAACCTTTAAAGTTTTACAAACATGCATATGGAGGTGTTACTACTTTGTCTCTTAGAACTATCTTAATTTTAGAAGTGAAAGTTAATATGGACATGTATACATATATTGTATTTAACATATACTTTAACATATTTAACATGTATTGGTCTACCTGCCATCTGGGGGAGGGGTGGGAGAAAGGAGGAGGAAAATTGGAACAAAAGGTTTGGCAACTGTCAATGCTGAAAAATTACCATGCATATACCTTGTAAATAAAAAAAAGCTATAAAAAAGAAGTGAAAATTAGCTTAAAAGTAATTGAATGCAACTGCCTCCTTTTACAGAGCAGAACAAGACTACTTTTCCTTGTCATACTTGTACATGTATAGTCTTCCCAAAAAGCTTTTATTTCCTTGAGCACAGAAGCCATATCTTACAGCAAATAAGATCAAGTAGGGCAAGTTATGTAAAAGCTTTTTATACTTTATAATATTATATAACTACTAGCTATAATTCTTACCATACTTAATATCATTGTTTGGCTTTACTATGTTTTCTAGTAGAATGTAAATAATCATTTGTTAATTTATATTCAAGAAATGAAGGCAGTCAAATTCATGAGAAGATTGCACTTAAATACCTATAGTTTCTTTCAATATTCAATCATGGTCATGCCTTCTAAGAAGTTTTATCAATTTTTATCAAGTTTTCACTCTGTTCTACATCTTGGAATTATAGGCTTTACTCCTTATTCTTTGGTTATCCCACTCACAAATATAATTTTGTGATTAGTTGGCTATTTGCCTTCATACCTTGTCTGATTTAGAGCAAGGAAGAACCTTAGGAACTATAAAGTTCATTTTTCAGGGGAGGTAAATGAGATATAGTTTAAGTGACTTAACTAGTCAGCTCATGTCTGAGGTAGGATATTAACCCAGGTCATCCATATTACACACCAACAGTGTCATTTATTACCCTGTTACCTGAAGCCATACTTACCTGCTCAGACTGAAAACATTTGTTTGGTATCTCAAATGTAAACAACTAAGACTGTTCATTTTTTTCTCATACAGCTCAATCACTGCTCTCTCACCTATTAAAAAACCTATTCTTCTTTAACATCTAGACCTGGAGGACCAGGTAATTTAATCTCACATAATCTGAACATCTTGACAATACAAAATTATGAGAGAATTATGACTCACCTTTGGGCTTTCTAGTATGATAGTTAGCCTATCTGTGAAAAAAGAGTCCTCTTTCTAAAACTTTTACTGATTTTAGCTAATAATAATAGCTGACACAGTGATGTTTAAGATTTATACTATATATACATTATCTCCACAGGAGAGAATTTGGAACGATCAGTAATTATATGGATCTGGCCATGATCCTGCTTGCTGTTGGAGAGAAGAACTAAATAGCAGAATTAATCAGCTTTCTGGAGAAGGGGGCAACTCATGGAGACTAGGAGATAAAAGTGATGAACCCAGCAGTGTAAGAGCTTCCTCTTAAGGAAAGGCTTAAAAGAAATTAAAAGTCTCTTTTTTTCTTCCTACAAATTCATAATTGTTTCAACAACACATGTACAAAGTCTTTCTCTTAAGAATTAAAAGTTGATTCACTCAATCTCACCACATTCCTGTGAGTCAATAATAACATGAATTATTTCTAGTGTAGTAAGGGGAAAACTGAGTATTGGAGCTATTGAGTGTCATGAATTGTTTGGGTTGCATTAGAAGTCACTGGTGACATCTGTGGGTATTACTCAGGGATTCCCTAAAGCTACATTGAGTATGTGGACAAATGACAATATCTTATCAACTTAGTTTCATCTGATTACCTTCCCATAATGCAATAATGATTAACACTCAATCAGCATTCTACTACTTCTTTTATAAGTAATATAACTCCCAGGCACACTGTTTCTGACAATCCAGTATTACTATATATCACTAACACATTTCAGAATTCCATTGACCCTTTCTTAATCTTGACTAAACTTGGCCAAAGGAAGCTAACAATTCCAAAACACCAAATCGAGAGAAAGTATCATGGACAAATATCACACTGACAGAGTCATTCTGGGGCTGAACTTGAAATTTGTTTATGATTCAAATCACACACATATAAACCAAAAGCCATTAATTAAGAAGTAATATCCAGACATTTACCTGAGGGAATTTTTTTCCAGGTTTTACTTACTTTCTCCTTTCCATTTCAAAGCGAGCGAGTAACTTCCGAAGACCACCATTCTTAAATCCCTGACAGTGTGCAGCTGGAGCACCTACTGTGATGACATCATATAAAGCATCTGGAATAGAAATGGTCAAGAGTTGGAATTGGCTCTCACGTACATCAGGGCATGTAGCCTGTACAGTGACAACTACACCATGGGAAGTCTGAGAAATTATGCTGTTTAATTTACTAGGAATGACTACGAACTTCTGTCTCAAGGGGGCAAAAAGAGCTAATCAATCTTCCCACACAACCACCTGTCCACCTAAACAACTTATAATATTTCCCTGATTTATAGTTGCATCTTAATTATGTGCTGCTGTGCAGAACAATATGCTCCCCTTTACTTCTGCCTTCTTGCTGAGACACCACGTAAATTGGTCTTTTGTGTATTTCCTTTTAGTGAGTCTTATGTCGCCTAATTTGCAATCACATTGCAATTCAATGATAATGAACCATCTTTAAAAAAAAAAGTTAAAGAAAAAAGTGCTGAAAATTCATGCATCTGGGTCCACAGAGAGAAGAATGTTATCACTCCTTCTGTGTAGTAGATTATGGCCAGGTATCCTGAAATTCTCTATTATGTACAATATCTGAATATTTTTTGAACATTTTCTTATCTGAAGTGAAGAATGAAATCCAAATGGTTCTGGATGTTTTCCCAATAAAAGTCATTGCTTTAACAATGGGAAATGAGTGTGGTGAGAGTAAGAGGGGAGGGAAGAGAGACCATCAATATCTAATACATTCACACAGACATTTAATCCCCTGATCTAGAAAGTGATTTATTTTTATAAACATTTGGTATATGGCTCCCAAACCTGTCATCTATTTTTCATTCTGATAAAAAAAATAGGCCCTGAAGGAAGAAGGCTACACAAATGGTCTGCTATAAACAAGCAAGACACTTGAGGAGCCTGATTTCATGGCAGATCCATTATCAATGCATTTTAATGTTGATGCATGGACTATGCTTCAAATCTCATTTGCTGAGAGAGGAGAAATCATTTCATTAGTCTCAGATGAGTATCAGAATGTCTGCATACCTCTTCAATGCTGAGGCAGCTGAAGACTCGCCACAATAAATGACTTTATGGCAAGAGGTTTGGGTAGCTCAGATAGCAAGAGTCCAAAAAGAGTAGTATTATCAATCTATCCATTCATGCATTTACAGAAGATGTCTGTCCAGAAAAGTTTACTCATTTCAAAGTTTCAGGGATTTTTGTATTTCAAGATAAAGAAAAAAAAGGACTTATAGAATCGCAGAATTTTAGGAACTGAAGGAAATTGGGTATAAACTCCCTGTTTGCTTACAGAGTCCTGTCCTCATGACCAAACATTAGTCCACTGAAACTTTAGGTCTCTAAAGTCAGTGTCTCTTTTTTGGTTTTATTTTGTTTTGTTTATCCGCATGTGCCCAATATTCAACACAGTATCTCACACCTAGCAGGTGTCTTATAAATGTTCAATTTAACTATCAAGTCAGAGGACATTTATGAGCATTTATTAGCAGTCAATCTGCTAATTAATGATGTAAATAGGAGTAGAAGCAGTCTCCTATAATACATTATTCTCCCCAAAACAAAGGCAAAACTCAAAATAATTTTCTCACAAGGGTGAACTTTGGAGGCTGAAAAAGATGATGATGTTCTAAAGATAAAAATACACTCTAAAATTAAGGCATTTCCTATACTCAATTCAATTGAATGCAGAAATTAACAGTGTGAGACTGGAAGGAAATGCATTTTGACTTCAAGCTTGAGGGTGCAGATGATTCTTTGTTATGTTCCACTAAGTAGCACTTGAACTTCTGATTTCCAAGGGCCCAATCTGTTATAATCACTAGTGACACACTACCTCCTGTCAAGTATAACTCAATTTCTCCTGAATCACTTGCTCTCAGAGTATGACAGTATTGCAAAGAAGGCCACAGGACAGAAGAGGACAAAGCCAAAGGTGATTGGTATTAATCTGAGAGGCCAAACAACATATTTGGTTATATAGCAATCCAAAGAGAACCAAAATAGTCCCACTGATATTAGCCTGGTCTTCTATGATTGAATGTAACAATTTAAAATTAAAAATTATGTTCACAACAAAAGTAAAAATGTGAAAAGGTCCAAAATGTTTTGAGAATAATTTTCTGCAAGCTAATACACATTGTAAATGGTAGAGGAAATTCAAGTTGTGATGTTATCTTAATTTCCTGTTATTGTTTAAGTACTATGACTTAGCTCTTTATAGTCACTTTATTCCTTCATGCGTTTAAAAAAAAATCTCTTTTTCTCCTTCTTCTATTCTTCTGTCTGAATTCTCCATGATTCTGTGTCATAACCTTAGTCCCTAGTATTTTTTTGAGTAAAAAATTCTAGGTTTTTCAAATACATATAAAAATAATTTTAATATTCATTTATAAAATAATTAATTCCAAATTCTGTCCTTTCTTCTTTTTTCTACTCTTAAGAAAACGAGAATTTGATATAAATTATACATGGCAATCATGCCAAACATACTTTCTTATGGTTTTTCTTCTTGTTTGTTTAAGTGTACTTAAATCCATATCTATTAGTTCTTTCTCTGGAGATGGATATATTCTTTGGAATAGTCTTGGATCACTGCAGAGCTAATGTATTGCTAAGTTATTAAGAATTGATCATTGTAAATTATACAGTATTACTTTTACTGTGTGCAATGTTTTCCTCATTCTGCTTATTTTACTTTGCATCAGTTCAAAAAGTCTTCCAGGTTTTTCTGAAACGATCTCACTCATTTCTTATAGCACAATAGTGTTCCATCAAAATCCTATGCCACAACTTATTCAGTCATTTCCCAATTTAATTTCGAATTCTTTGCCACTGCACAAAAAGCTGCTATAAATATCTTTGTACTTTTAGATCCTTACACACACACACACACATACACACACACTCTCTCTCTCTCTCTCTCTCTCTCTCTCTCTCTCTCTCTCTCTCTCTCTCTCTCTCTCTCTCTCTCTCTTTCTCTCTCTCTCTTCCTCTTCTCTCTCTCTCTCTCTCTCTCTCTCTCTCTCTCTCTCTTTCTCTCTCTCTCTCTCTCTCCTTTTAAAAATATCTTTGGAACATAGATCACAGAACATATCACAAGGAAGCTCTTTGTGCATAGTTCAAAATTGCTATCCAAAAGGGTTGAATCAGTTAACAACTCCACCAGTGGTACAGCGTCCACAGTGTCCCAACCTACTCTTTTCTTTCCCTTAAGTTTATACATATTAGGTTTCTGATTTTCACTTAAGGTCTTTCCTAATTTTCATCATCATCCTCATCTCCTCTGATGGATAATATATCTTCCCTTATCATTCATCTCCAGAAATAAGAACCTATTCCATCTGCTTGTTTGAATAGGACTCCTTACTGTTATTACTTTTTTTCCTACAATTATGGCTTCAAAATTTCTTCCTGACAGGCACATATACACAATCCTCAAAATATCCCCTACCTTAGAGGGGGAGGTCTCCCATAACTGCACATGCATAAAATACTGCAAACACAAATATTCTAAGAGATTATATATCCTCATTAGTGTGAATATTCACCCTAACGTTGCAAATCAAATCATGATGCACACATATATTCCCATATGTGTCCTCCCCTTAATTTGCCTTTTGATATTTTTTCATTGTGCTGGGGGGCTCCTTGTCACATTCTCTTGATATCATGAAAATATTAATAAGTATTTGGGCTTGTTCATTGGTTTTTTCCCCCCTATTCTATATTACTAGATTATCATTTTGTGAAGGAGGAAAGTAGAAGGTATCTTCATTCCTTTAATGGAACCCTTTACTGTTTATCTTATATAATTCCTTATATCTTTATAAAACTTGTTTTCTGATTATGCCTTTTAATTATTTCTTGAATTATGATGACCATTAAATTCTATGACAAATTCTAGTTTTTGGAGAATATTACCCCACTGTTCACAACTATATATAATTATTTCTACCTACACATGATTACCCTTCAATATTATAATGTTCAGATTTTTGAATATGATAATTTCTGTAAAAGTTTTGATTGAGCCAAAAGACAATGATATGTAATAATGAGTGTAAGAAGGCTACAGGCAATAAGAAATGATTGCCTATTGATTAAAGAAATGTGAATCAGAGCCATTTTGAGCTACCTGCTCTCAGATTAGCTAACATGACAAAAAAAAAAAAAAGAAAGAAAGAAAATTACAAATGCTAGAGGGAATGTGGGGTGTGGGAGTAGGAGGAAGATACTCCTGCATTCTTAGTGGATTTGTGAACTGGTCCAGCTATTCTAGAGAACAATTAAGAATCGTGCCCATAAAACTATGCATAGCTTTTGATCTAGCAATACCATTACTAGGTCTGTATACCCAATAGATGGGAAAAAAGGGACTTAAATGTATAAAAATATGTATAGTAAGTCTTTGGTGGTAGCAATGGAGAAAAGCTGAACTCATTGTGACATGTGATTGTGACTACTGTGCTTTAAGAAATGATGAGGATACTTTTAGAAAAACCTCGGAAGACTTTCATGAACTGATGCAAAGAGAAGCTAACAAAATGAAAACATTGTACATACTAATTGCAATAATGTATGATGATCAACTGTGAATAACTTAGTTATTCTCAGCAATACATGATCCTAGACAATTTCAAAGACTTTATGATGAAAGATGCCATTCAGCAATGCAAGATGCAAGAGCAATATTGAAAATGATGATTAACTGTCAAAGACTTAGTTATTTTGATCAATACAATGTTCTAAGATTTTTTAAGGAACTCATGATGAAAAATGCTATCAATTTCCAGAAACAGAATGATGAACTCTGTGTAGAACTCTTTACACTTTACTTTTCTGCATGTATTTTCTTTTGCAACATGTCTAATATAGATATATGTTCTACATGATTTCATATGTATAATTGATAACATATTATTTGCCTTCTAAAGGGATAAGAGCAGGATAGGAAGGAGAGAGAATCTGGAACACAAAATTTAAGAAAAAATGAATATTAAAAATATAATTGGGAAATGTTTAAAGAAATTAATCTTAAAAAGAAAAAAAATTATAACAATGCTCTAGGTGTCTAATGGATATCACTGAGGAAATGTATGATCAGGAAACCACAGGGTGTTAGAATTATAAAGAAGTTTTAAAATAATGTAATTCAACCTTAAACTTTGCGTAAAAGAAAGCTAGGATTTGCTAACTTAGCAAGATAAGGCATAACAGATGGGCAACCTAAGAACTGCTCAGGTATAAATAAACAAAAGATGAAATATCCTATAGGAAAGATTTTAGTAGAATAGAGAAGATCCCTATGGAACATGTGTGAACAACCACTGTAGAGAATAAAGAAAAATACAGATTGGATCCATTCTAATCTGTAGATGAGCATAGAAACATAAAAAAATAAGGAAGAAAATAAAGGATTTCCTATATTTAATTTTAGTTAATTTTTTAAAATTCAGAGAAACCAGCATTTCACACATTGTTTTTTCTTTCTCTTTACCCCTGACAGAGGTCACATTATATAAAGCACTGGCCCAGAATCAGAGAGACTTAAGTTGAGCTTTCCACTTCAGAAACTGTACAAGCATTGTGACTTTGGGCAAATCTTTTAACATCTGTTTGTCTCTATTTCCTTATCTGTAAAATGAGATAATAATAATAATAATAATAATAATAATAATAATAATAATAATAATAATAATAATAATAATAATAATAGCATCTATTTCCCAGGGTCAAATGAGATAACCTTTGTAAAGTATTTACTACAGTGTTTGGCCAATAGCCAGCAGTTAGTAAATGCTTTTGATTTCTTCTTTCCTTCCTCCCCACCAAAAACAAAAATGCTACTATAGTTAACTCCAGAAATACTGAAAGTAGTCGGAAATGTGAATATTTCAAAAAGGAAACATTCATCTTTTCTTTCTCCCTATTTCCATTGATCTAATTGACCTAAATCTTTGGAATCACCAAACATATCACCATATAAAAAAGACAACTTATGAAATATAAACTGTGATAAATATTTCATCTTTGGATCCCTATTAGAATTAGTTATTCTTTACTGAAGAAGTGAAAGCATATGATATGAGCAGATTGTCAGTATAGGGCCCAAGGATTTAGCTTTTTGAATAATTCTATCAATAGGGATGGAGTATGAAGAGCCAAAGGATCTTATGTCAAAATTTAAGTTATTCTTAAATAAGTTTTAATAATGTAAATATTCTATCCAGAATGAAATAAGATAAGACAAAATATGTATTTTAAATCATAGTTTTAGATGTTTTGTTAATTAATCTTTAAAATGACTACAAACTTCCTTGTGAGACAAAGGTCAAACTTTTTAATACCAACATCATATAGCTCTAAATCATAGAACACTCCCATATTTGAAGAATGAACAATGAACAGCACTCACAAGACACCATAAAATATATGATGGGTATCAGAGGGTACAATGCATAACCAGTAAGTGCTGTGTTATCAAAGAAATGTATGACTTATGTGATAGATGCCCTACATATTGTAATAGTATCAATTTGAGGAAGGAAAAAAAGAAATGAGGGAGGGATAGAGGGAGTAAAGGAAAGAAGAAAGGATGGAAGGAAGAAGAGAGGGAAGGAAGGAAGAATGGAAGAAAAGAAGGGAGGGAGGAAAAGAGGAAGGAAGAGAATAAGGAAAAAAGAAAGGAAGGAAGGGAGAAAGGAAAGAAAAAAGGAAAGAAGAGAGGAAGGAAGGAAGGAAGGAAAAAAGGAAGGAAGGAAGGAAGGCAAAGAGAAAAGGAAAAAAAAGAAGGAAGAGAGAAAGAAAGGGAAGAAGGAAGAGAGGTAAACAATAAGAGAGGAAGGCAGGGAGGAAGGGAAGAAGGAAAGGGAGGGAGGAAGGCAAAATGAAGGGAGGGAGAAAGGAAAAAAGAAATTAAGAGGGAAGAAAAGAGAGAAGAGAGGAAGGAAAGAAAAGAGGAGGGAAGGAAGGAAAAAAGAAAGGAAGGAGGGAGAGAAGAACAAAGGAATGGAAGGAGGGAGGGAGGAAGGGAGGTAATAAAGAAAGAGAGTGGGAGAGAGAGAGAGAGAGGAAGAAGAATAGGTGGAAGGAAAGGAAGGAAGGAAGGAAAGAGGTAAGGAGAAAGAAAGGAAGGCTCCCTGCATATTTTTCCCTTACTAAATTATACTGCTTCTCATCAACTTACAGATCTCATAATATCATTTTGCATTTTCAAACCAATTCAAATCTACTCAACAAATATTTGTTAAATATCTAATATGTCTAGGCATGGGACAGTTTATAGAGCAATTTATAACATGGCATTTCATTTGACCCTGACAATAACCCAATTAAGAAGGTATTGCAAGTATTTTTATGCCCGTTTGTAGGAGGGACTCAAATGTGTATGAGTAAGAAGCCAAAGTCAGCCTACTAGGAACTTAAACTGATGTCTTCCTATGCTTAGCCCAATGCTCCTATCCCTATGCAATCTGCCCCCTTGAACGCTGACCTTGCTAGGTCATCATACACTTGCAATACAAACAGTGCTGAGATAGTACATTTTTTATGGCACCACATACATTCCCATGACATGATATTCTCTGTTGACATACAACTCTATTTAGGGATTTGGGAATTTTTTTTTTCCATTCCTCCAAAAGACTAGGGTGGGGTCAAGTTCTAATGCTAATACATCAATACAGTGGGTATCCTATTAACAATTGTTACATTCCATTAACATAATGAAAAAAGTGAAAAATTAACTCAATTGTCTAGGGGCTTCCTCTTCATTTGTCACTATGAGCCATGATACCATTAGTTCTAATGTGTGAAAGGAAAGCTCTCCTAGATTTACCTACTAGGACATTATCCTCAGAGTTGAGCTTTGGTAAATATATGTGCTGATGTTCCTTCAAATTCAGGAAAGGGGGGCAATTTATCACATCCAGAAGGCCAAAGTGATTTAATGATAGTTTAAAAAGCATCTGAAACTACCTTTCTATAACTCACCAATAAAATAGCAAGATTAGGTCAATGTGACCTTCAGAATCACCTTGGATAGCAGACTCTTTCATTTGGTTAAATGTTATGATTAGTATATGTTAAATAGAAAATTAAATGGAAATTCAACATAGCTTTGAGTTAGAAAAATTCTAATACAGATTGCTAGACAGTGAGTTTTATAAAGTGAAAATTTCAGTTAACTATTTGGTAAAATACAGATCCTTCTCTATGACTAAACTCTACCTTAAGCCCAACTTTCCAACTCCTTGTAACATGCTAATCACTCTAGGCTTATAGATTTAGCACTGAACATGTTGAGATTTATCTTTATTTTTAGAGTGACATGCCCTGTATTTTCCCCCATTAAGAATATCCTGTTACTAAGTGATATCATTCAAGAAATTCAGATTTTTAAAAATGTTTCTTCTAGGCATATACCAATAAAGTACTTTTTGGAAAAGTTAAGCATGTTATTAAATGTTTTATTAAACATTATGTAGATCTTACATAATGGGGAACTTCTAAAGAAAATAAAGTCTAATGTATAATTCAGTACCTTCCTCACTAATCTTTAACAGTTAAGCTTCCTAGAATTTCACTTTTTTCCCCTTTATCACTTCAAAGAAAGAAATATGTTCTCCCTTCATCTTTTTTTTTTTTCTTTTTGCTTTGTTGTCAGTATCTATAGGTTTTTGAGTTATCTCAGTTCTCTGCCTACCTACCATCAAAGACCCTCACATCTTTTTTCTCTGCTCTATAGCTAAGGAAATAAGAGATTTTGATAACAGTTTCCAACTTAATTAGAGGCCCATTATTGAATGAATTCAATAAATCATAATTGACAAATCAAAGCAATTTATTGCTCTTTCAAGATGATACTTGCAGATAATTTCTTTTCTAAAATTTTACATTTGCCTTTGTAGTTTTTCAGCTCTCAGTTCATCGTTTCTATCCCATGTAGCAGAAAGATAAAAATAAATTGGGATTCACAATTTAATGCGCTATCACTAATAGCTATGTAAAATATTTTCCCCAAATATGTGAGTGATTTTTCTATTCTGCTTATATAAAAGAAAAGTAGTCTTTTGTTTTCTCTAACTTCCCTCTACAAAAACTGCTAATTCAGTATAATTTTAAAAAATAAAAAAGAAATTTAAAGTCTAGCTTGGACTTAAATAATTTGTCTAAGGTCATACGGTAAGAATCAAAGACATTAATAGAACCCATGCTATCTGATTACAAAATCCAAATCTAAGTTCAGATATTTGATAAGATTACTTCAGAGATTATCTATAGTCTCTAATAGCAGATAAAACAAAGATACTTTCATAAACCATTCCAAGGAAACCATAAACTAGACAAGATAAGCCTTCTTTTGATGGGGGTAACAATTTTTTCAACTCAAAATACATTTTATTACTTCAGCACTCTCCCCTCTGATAATACTTGTACCCCAGTGCAAGCTTACTTATTCACTCCTGAGGTCCTGCAATAACCTGCAACTGCTGGCTGGTCTCCATAAGGTACAAATCTGACATCCTCCCCTACATCCTTCAGGCCCTACATGCATTCTAGTAGCTGGATGTCAGCTCCAGGATCAAATGGAAAACTGTATTTAGTGTTCAAATCCTATCATATCCTGTCTTTCCCTTCCTCCTCATAACTTTCCAGTTTTCTTATACCTCATACCCAGTAAATTCTGAGATCCAGTAACATTAGCCCCATTTTATTTTCAGTCCAACTCTTTCTGACTTCATTTGCAGTTTTCTTGACAAAGGAATAGGAATGGTTGGCCATTTCCTTCTCCAGCTTCAGGCTAAATGATTGACCCAGGATTACACAACTAGTAAGTGTCTGAGGTCATGTATGAACTCAGGAAGATGAATCTTCCTGATTCTTGGTCCAGTACTCTATCCACTTGATAATATTCATTCACTGCAAACAAGATACAGAATGATACAATAGAAAAAGAGTTGGATTTGGAGTCAAAGGCCCTTGGTCATAGGACATTGGAACTCTGCTATTCATTACCCTCTTGACCAAGGTAATTTCAGTTTTGGAGGTGTTCAGTAAGAGAGGGTTTCAAGTTCTTTTTTTCATTAAACTAAATTTCATATCATTGACTTCTGGCTTTAAATTCGTATTAAAATTTTTCTATCAAATTCAATACATTAATATTTTATGTTATTTTAAAATAAGTAGTTTATTTTGCTTTGAAGACACGAATCTTGATCTTTTGCTGCCTGTGAAAAGACTTAGATCTAACTGAATTGTCTAAGGATGCATGCATTTTATATAAGTAAAAAGAGTGAGCATGTTTTTTCTCCCAGGAACGACACAGCAGAAGATAACAGAATCCTGTATATACTTCAAGATGAGGGACACTGGCCACCTCAGCACATCCTCCTTGATAATTAAGGAGAAAATGAGATTGTTTCACCTACCAAAGCCAGCTGTAAAGAGGAAGATTGATTTATCAGCATCCTTTTACTACCTCACAAGAGAGATGTTGGTACCTGGTCTTTGGTACCTAATGTGGAGGTGTGAGAGGAGTCTTGGGAGGCAGAATTAGACCAGTAAAAGTCTTTCTCCAACTAAAACTTGAAGGCTGCTTGACTCTCCCATTGGCTACTGTTAGTGCTGCATGAAGGAATGGGGGGATCCAGCATTCTCGCTAGCACAGCTGTTCAGGGCCCTTACTCCCCTCAGTACACAAGTCCTGGCAGCTTCTGTACAGTCTCCCAGGGTCTCATTTGCCCGACCTAATCATTCTCCATCCTGTTCCAGCTGGCCATGTTTTTAAATCTACCGCTTCAAGAGCTTGTACTCTTTACTAGAATAATAGTACACCCTCATGTACTGCTTCAAGGCCTCCTCAATTGTTTAGCTTAATCATTCAAAGGCGATGATTCTGCCTCAGTGAACACAAAATGCATTAACAATTCCACATCCCATCTCTCATGCACCCCTCTGGGAAACATATTTTACCTTTCAATTGGGGACCGTGAACATGCATTCTTTGCAAATGCAAGTTTATTGGAACGAATTCTAACGTCTTCTCCCCTTTGCTGCAGCTTGGTCTGAAGGAAGACCCTGGAAAAGAAATTACTTTAAGTGCCATTAACTGAACAGTCCGACATCTGCTCAAGCCAATGAGAGACAAACACATCTGTGTAACCACATTCTCATTTTCTCCCTGCCCCAAGCCTATGTTCTAATAGCTACACCTCTGCTTGCAGCCACAGAATTATATTGGACTCATAAGATAAATTAATTTTGTGAGGTTTGCTTTGAGTAGTAGACATGATGCTTAATGATAAATTAAAAACCATCATGTGCTAGGAATGAAACCCCATTTTACATATATAAATATTTATACGTCTGTAGAAATAGAAAACATAATATATGTTTACATGTTCTAAAAGCACAGAAAATGAGAGAAAATATGACTAATTTAGAATCATATGATTAGATAATAGCAAAGTTTTCCTTTTCTATGATTCCCCAATGGTAAAAACAGACAAGTTTTGAGAGGAAAAAGTGCTCATGTCAATAAATAATAGAACAAAATAAGTATTAAAAAATAGTTTTATTTAAATCTGCACTAGTTTACATAGCAGCGATTTGTAAGACCGTAGCATAATCCAATTAGAACTAGAGATGACTTTAGAGTCTATCAAGTTAAACTTGTATATTTAATTTGTGAAGAAAGCCCATCATAGCCTGCCCATATATAAATGAAGTAAATAGAGGAAAAAAGCTTGTTTTAGAGTTACCAAACTAGTGGTCTTTATATCATTATGCTGCATATGTACCCACATGTAAACATACACACACCTCAAAACCAAATTCTGCATATTGGTGTTTAGAAATTACATTTGGTAACAAATTGATCATTTAAAAAAAATGAAATGTAAGAGCAAAGTAATAATTACTAATATTTCTCAAAAGTGCTTTTTTGTTTACAAAAAACTATTGAGCAAGTAGTATATGCATATTTGGGGTAGTTTAGTTATTATAACTTCAGATTGGGAATCAGGCTCAGAATTTCAGGATCACACTTTAATTTTTAATTTTTTAAACTTTTTATTTTTAATTTTTAACTTTAACTTTTAATTTAAGTTTTTTAACTAATGTATTTCTAATTCAGGTATCCTAACTCCAAGTCTGGGAAATCTTTACACAAGCTTCTCAGAATAATCCCAATTTTCCTTTGTTTCTCTTCATATAGTAAAGTTTTCCTATTCCCCTGTTTTCTGTCACTTGAAACAGCTTTGTATAACTTTGTACAGAGTCTGTATTTATTAATATATTTATTGTATTGATAATATTATTAGCATATGAATTGTATACTTCTAATGAACTGTAAATTTCTTGAGGACATGGAGTGGTTAAGTTTTACCTTTCAATCCTGACAGTCACTTCATTAATATTTATTGAATAAATTGAATTCCATGATGTTTACCAGATGGTAACTTAGATTTTGCAGGGAAAAAAGACAAGGCTTCACCCAAAACTTGAGAAGCAGATAAGAATTGCTGATTATTAATTGATCTTAATGAGAGATAACTAGGATGTGGTATCAGAATTAGTATCATCACAACTGGAATCACAATTAGCTGTATTAACATACTGTTTTGCTTTAAGAAGACAGGAACATCAAATTAAGGGTCAATTATTAATTAGCATCACTTGTTAATTAACATTAATAGCTAATTGATATTAATAGTTCCTATTAGTTAATACTTCCATCTGATTCTGAAAGTTACATGTCTTCTGATGGGCTAAAAAATGTTCTTTGCTTTTATGATGATGTATGGCTCCTATTTTTTTTTTTTACTTTTACCCTAATTTCTAGAATTATAGAATTTTAAAACTAAAATTAAGTTTAGAAATAATCTAGTTCTTTTTCTCCTTCCTTCCTTCCTTCCTTCCTTCCTTCCTTCCTTCCTTCCTTCCTTCCTTCCTTCCTTCCTTCCTTCCTTCCTTCCTTCCTTCCTTCCTTCCTTCCTTCCTTTCTTTCTTTCTTTCTTTCTTTCTTTCTTTCTTTCTTAGAAATAATCTAAAAGCTAAATCACAGGATTCCATAGGCTCCAGAATCAGTATTGGAGAATGGTCTAAGTTTACTTGTTTCCATTTAACAACACTCCAGGATCTTGTGAGGAGACTCTAAATCTCCCTTAGCTGTCAATTAGCTACTATAGAAGACTATAGGCCATCCCAGTCAGAAAGAACAAACACTTTTTCCCCCCCTCTCCTTCCCTTTCTATTTCTTCTGAAATCATCCATACTGCTTCTTACTTCCTATCACATATGTGCTGTCATTCCAGTGACTAAACTTCGAAAGACAAGTTGCAAACCTGTTTGCTTCCCAAGTTCTGCCAGAATGTCCTGGTATGTATTCACCATTTGTTCACAGTGAGCAAGAACGTTTTTACGTAGATTATCCCAGTGTGGTGCCAGCTCACCAAGATCCTTCAGTTCCTGGTTTCTATTACAGAAGGGAAGATAAAAGAAAATATTCTTTTAATTAAGAAATTCTTTGAAAAAAAACCTAGGAAAAAATGAAATAGAGAGAATTGGAGAATATTCAATAATGACTTAACACTTAAAATGTTTTTTTTTTTAAATTTTTATTAAAGCAGCATTTGAGTGGAATTAATGTTGCAATTGTATTAGGATCAGTCTCATCCAGGACTCAAGTTTCTAAAACAGAAAATCACACAAATACTTGCTGATCCATGAGGTTTTAGCTGTTGGCTTTATCCCTATATGAATCTACACTTGACTTGTATCTAGAATCAGCAGGAGGGCACTGTGGATGGAAGACTGGAGGGATATGGGTTTAAATAGTGTATCAGATAATACAGTAGTTCTTAGATAATCAGAGAGTCCATAAAGAGGATTACCCTTGAATCCTTTGCAAGTTTATGTGACAAATGAAAAACCTCAAGAGACAGAGTTTCTGGGCAACTAATAATCTATTAATTAGGCTAATAATCAATACATTGCTTTTCTGAGAGAAACCCCTGATCATCAAGGACCAAAATATGGAGACTAAGAAAGCTATAATTCTTTTTTGAAAGGAAATGTCCTGAACAAATGAAAATCAGCCCTGATTAATGGATATTTTAATGAGGAAGTGGGCTAGGAATCCTGCTGAGAAAGTGGCTTAATTACTGCCTTTAGAAATCTAGATAAGAGAATCCACCTCCAACTGAATACTCTGGTTGTTTTTTCTCTTGAGCTACATCATCCTAAACACTAAAAGAGGAGTACAAGGACAGGATCTTATTTCTCTGGGTCAAAAACTTGCTTATATTGAATTCTATTTATATTCTAAGAAGAAATAAGGTATCCTTAGTTGGATGGGTTTTCCCCTCCTTCCTCCCAGATAAAGAACATGTTCCTGAAAGATTAGAATTAATCTTATAAATTGACCTCATCCTTCAGAGACTAATTTTTTTTGAAGAGGGAAAGTCTTAAATGAGGACATAGGAGGAGAAAAAATGTACCCTAATTTGATAATTTATTATCAAAATAATAGAAAAATAATTTTCTCAGTTGCCATTATTTTTAAGAAACCCAAAATCAAAGCACAATGAGACATCAGAGTGAGACTTTATGGAAGAAATGAGACATTTATACATTTACAAAGAAAAATAAAATACTTTGTCACTACTAGGTTTAATGAAGTTATTCTGTCACCTTCCAAAAAAAGGATAATTTAATTAGATAAAAGATTTCATGATTGTTCTGTATTATTTTTTCATCAAAAGAAATTCTTAATTATGTCATTTAGATCTTCAATAATACTTCTGAACCTAAATACCATTTATCTATTTAATGTTAATCAACTAAAAGTCCGATTTGATTTGTAATGTTCAAAGCTCTCATGTACCATCTCCCTTATTTTTCATTTAGCGAGGTAACTGGGGTTAAATGACTTGCCCAAAATCATATAATATCAATGATGATGGATTTGAACTCAGGTCTTCCTGACTCTTAGGGTGGGTGCTCTATCCACTGTACATCTAGCTATTCCTTTCATTAAAAACAACAACAACAACAAAAAACATCATTCACCAATAGTAGTTCTATGAGATGTTGTATGACCAAAAATAATAAGATGTCTTTGCTACTTTGCTGCTTAATACAAAATTCATAGATTTGTGACTTTGTAAAAATAAAATGTTTTGTTTTGAGTATGAGAATCTTAGGTTATGACCAAAAGTTATAACTTATGAAAGAGATGTACAAATGAAAAATGACAAAAAGGACATCAAGAATACATTATTGAAGAAGACAGATAATTCATGTAGCAAGAGCAAGCAAAAGAAGATATATTTGCTAATATCTACAAGATATTCAAAGAAGAAGAAGAAGACCTCTCCTGATGATAAAATGGACATGGATAAAGGGGTGAGTAATAGTGAACATGTCACAGAAATCATGAATCTTCCTTGAACTATAATAAAAAAACAAACAAACAAACAAACAAAAACAACACATGACTTGCTTTCAAATATTTAAGAACATTTTTGTGGCTTCCCTCAATGGAATTCTAGTTTTCATTGCAGCATCTTATTTAACAGGCAGATGAGTAGTGGAGTAAATAGAGCTCGTAGCATTAAGAAAACCTGAGTTCAAATCCAACCTGATATCTACTGTGCGACATTTGGCAAGACATTTAATCTCTATCTGCCTCACCTGTAAAAGTGGGATAATAAGAGGACCTATAGACCAGGGTTTTTGTCAGGATTAAATTACATCATAATTGTAAAGCACTTAGCTTTAGGCACACAGTAAAGGCCTATATAAAGACTACAATTATTTTTGATGGTCCTATAATGGTTAGCTATCATTCATCTCATATATTTTTGATGAATTGATTTAGGGATCAGGAAAAGGTTTTGGAGCTTGGTATGGGAGGTGACATAATGAGGGCTAAAAAAAGATACTAGGAATCACCCTTTCCTCATTCGGTCCAAAAGAACTTGTAGAATTATGTGAGATTTGGAAAGGGGTCATCAGTGTATCTTTATGTTGTTTTATTTTATAAAAAATATGTCTACTTAAAGAAATGAGAGGGCATTTTACAACTGAGAACATAATAATATCCTGATTCACAATATGCTAAGAGACCTAAGAATGTACTATAGTTCTTTCTCTGAAACACAGGAATTTAACCCTTATCACATAAATTTAAGCTTAGCATTGTTCTTGGTTTTTTCACCATCATGACCCACACAGGGCTTCTTTTCTCTTTCTTTAGTCAAATCAGTTATTTATCAACAAGAATTATTGAGTTTACTATGTGCCCAAATTACGCTAGGCTGAGGGTACAAAGTCAGGGATCCCCATCCACAAGAGGCTAAAATGTGAATGGGAGAAAAAGCATGTAAACATATATAAAAGATCTACACAGATTTACACATAGAAAAACAAAGATGCTCAGAGTTGAGAGATAGAGTGTTTTAGTCAAGGAACAACAAAAATAGAGTGTTTTAGTCAAGGAACAACAAAAAAGGTCAGTGTCTCCTAAGATTGTAGAGGATGTATAAGAAAATGAATGGTAAGAAAACTTAAAGAAGGGTCAGGTTAAGAAGGGGTTGAAAGCCTGGAGATGGGGTAAAGCTAAGTTGCACAGTGAATAAAGCAGTGACTCTAGATCAGGAATATCTGAATTCAAGTCTGACCTCAGATATTTACTAATTATGTCACTTTGAGCTAGTCATTTAATCCGGATTCTCTCAAAAAAAAAATTAGGAATAATGAGAATAGGAGATAGAACTACTCAACTCTTACTTTCTTCTCCATTTAGTAAATACATTTTGGATTGGAAAGAACAGAATGAAAATGGTTAATAGTAAGGTAAAACTCAATGTCAAGTAAATTATAAAAAGGATTTTTTTTTCTTTAGATACAGATCATACTAATTGGCCTTCACACTGAGGTTCTGAAATGTCATTTTTCTTCCTCTTTCCTCCTCCAATATTCCCTTGCACATATTGACCTCCAACAACAACAAACAAATAAGACCTATTAAGCAAACAGTACATTTCACTTCAGATTGTTAAGCATTTTCCCTCTTGCTTTCATTACAACAAATTTCCCTGATTCTATAGATCTTCCATCAAAGGAATCAGCAGCTATATACTAGACTCAGTGTCAGCTCAAAATACAGAGGCTAAGTCATCCATAGTTCCGAAAATTAAAGAAAAAATGTTATATTAGAATTATCTGCTAAAACATACTCTTGTCCTTGTTGCCTTGAGGAAGAGTGAAATAAATACATGGTGCTAAGTGCTTTATAAATAGTATCTCACATGATCACAAGGGCTTCTATTTATTATGAAAAGGATAATAAACACAGTGTTAGTTCTTCATTAAGATACCAGGATGTACCTGAGGTTTCTTCTGTTTCCTCTAAATATTTAACACACTATTTTGCAGAGCAGGTAATCAGTGAACTTGTGAGATTCTTAATACACTTGGAAATAGCTTGCACTGTGGATATCAAATGTTCAACCAATTCAGCAAACTCAACAAACATTTAGTAAGTCTTAATTATGCATAAGGTAGAGATAACCAAGTATAGTGCTTAGAGGGCAGGTCTAAAATAACTATCCTTTTTAAATAATGAAAGAAATATTGCCCTCTCTCCTCCCTGCAGATCTCTCCAAAAGTAGCTAGATATTAAAATGGACAGTTACTAACTTTGTGACCTTGGGCATCAACTTATGTGCTATTCAAAGTATAGTTTAGGTAACAATTTCTCCATGAAGCCTCCTCTGATCTCTCCAATGAATTTGATTCAATTTAGTAGATGTTTATTAAATACCTGCTACAAGCCAGATGGACAGCTAGGTGGCTTAGTAGTTGAGTGTCAAGCCTGGATCAGCAAGATTATCCTTCTTTGTGATTTCAAATCAACATTAGACATTTACTGAACTGAATGATTCTGGGCAAGTCGTATAACTCTTAGTTTTTTACCTATAAAATGCTTTGGAGAAGAAAATGGCAAACCGCCCCAGTATCCTTGCCAAGGAAATCCCAAATGGAGTCACACAAAGAGTCAGACAGGACTGAAGTGACTAAAGAACAGCAGACATAGCAGCATCCTCAGAATTATATTAGACTGATTGGGAAAGAGTCCAGAAGAAATAATGCTCTCTTAGGACCATAAATTATAGACACTAAGAGAATTTAAGAAGTTCTCTGATTAATAGAAGACCTCAATAATCCTGTTGCTTCAAAGACATAAACTGTCTTTCCAAAAAGAGTGAGAATGTTATGCTATAGTCCACACTCAGTTCCCACAATACTCTCTGGGGGTAGATGACTTTCTTCATCACAAGATCACTGGAACTGGTTTGAATCATCTCATTATTGAAGAGGGCCATGTCCATCAGAATTTATCATCATATAATATTGATTTTGTGCACAATGATCTCCTGGTTCTGCTCATTTCTCTCAGCATCAGTTAATGTAAGTCTCTCAAGGCCTTTCTGAAATCATTCCACTTATTGTTTCTTACAGAACAATAATATTCCATAACATTCATATGCCATAATTAACTCAGCAACTCTCCAACTGATTTCTCTGAAATTTGTCTTTTTGCATGGATCCCTCTACTATGTGTTCTAGTTACACCTGTGACTTCCTTTTCTTTCTGTGTGTGGATGTGAGTCTAGTTGTCCCACTGATATGTATAACATTTGACGTTGGACAATATTTGCTGTGCATTTCATTAAATTGTTTTGCAATTGTCTCTAGTTGAAGGTAGTGGAAGGTGTTTTTTGTTTTGTTTTCTCTGATCAATTGTGATTTAGAGCATCTTTTCATATCTCTAGAAATAGTTTCATTTTCTTCATCTGAAATTGTTCATATCCTTTGACCATTTATCAATTAACTCCCATAACTTTCAAAGTTATATGAAATGTTTTTCTCAAAAGGACCTCATTAGTTAGGAATATTTCTTCTAGTTCTGACACTCGCAGATTCTGTGAATTATTATTGCATTAAAAAGTGTTGTAAAAGGAGATGAATGAATAAATGCACAAATAAATAGATATTTTGTTATGTGGAAAAATAAGTATATAAATAGGTAGTATGTACGAAGATGACAGAAAAAGGGAATTTGTTAAACATTCATTATGTGGAAAACACTGCTAAATTCAGGGGATATTAACTGAAAAGTAATAGGAGATGAATGAATAAATGCACAAATAAATAGATATTTTACTATGTGGAAAGATATTTAGATAAATAGGTAGGTAGGTATGTAGATGACAGAAAAAGGGAAAACATTTGTTAAGCATTCACTATATGGAAAACACACTGCTAAATTCAGGGGAAATTAACTGAAAAGTAAGAGAGTGTGCTCTCAAGGAGCTCACCCAATGTATATTTTGTGAAATTTACAGGTATAACATACAGTGAAATACATAAGGGCTAAATTTTAAGGAAATTATCATCCCCATTTTTCAGATGAGGTACTCTAAGAAGTTATATGACTTGTTTTTAGTTACAGAGCAAATATTACTAGTTGACTATTGAACTGAAACCCAGTCTCTCCAACTATAACTGCTGCAATGATTCTCCAGCATTCTATGGTCCTTTATCTGTCACTTTCTTATGATGTTCAGTCATTGTGAATATATCTGATTCTTCTTGACCCTATATTTTTGGTGTTAGGGGCAGAGATACTGGAGAGGTTTGGTATTTCCTTCTCCAGCTCATTTTACAGAGGAGGCAAACTGAGTTAAATCATTTGCCCAAAGTAGCATAATAGTAAGAGTCTGAGACCACATCTGAACTCAGGTCCTTCCTGACTCTAGCCCTGATTATGTATCCACTGTACCACCCAGCTGCCCCAACTTTCTAATGACTTCTTCCTTGTATCATGTGTCTTTTCCCCTTCCCTTGATTCTGACCTCCTTGAAGGCAGAAACCAGACTCATTCATCTTGATATTCATTCTAGCTCTTAGCAGAAGGCACGAGTGTAGGAAGCAATCCACAATTGTGCACTGAATTGAACTGAAAAATAGAATAAAGCAGGGCCTGGTGAGGCAGAAGGAGTAATATGATTAGGTCTAGGAAAGGAAAATTAAAAAAAAAAAAGAGGATAAATAAAGCTGAAGCATTGTGCCATAGTGTGGAAAAAAATTCTAGATAACATGTACACATGCAAATACATACTTGTAGCAACAATAGGCAAGATAATTCAGCTAACCTAAATTGGTCATTATTATTATTATTACAACAGAGAGCTGGATTAACCCATAGTTCCTTAACTTTCCTTTTTTATTAATTTGTATAATCTTAGGCATAGAAAGGGACAGCTAGGTTAGCACAGTGGAAAGAGTCTCCGACCTGGAGGCAGGAAGACAATCTTTCTGAGAACAAATTTGACCTCAGATGCTTACTAGCTGTGTGACTCAGGCAAGGTTCAACACATTTCCTATAAAGGGTCTCTACTACTTCCTAAGTGCTTATTAAATAATTATTAATTGAGAGCTATTCGATATTTATTGTGCATTCAAATTTACTCATTGTTCATGTTGTACATTTCTTTCTCCCCTCCCTTCTTTGAGAATATAAATTCAGGGACTCTAAAGTTTTATCTTTTTGTTCATCATGTCTAAAAGATTAAGTAGCATATAATAGGTGTTTGTAAATATTAGTTGAATTAAATGGAATATTCTATCCAAAATTCAAATAGAAGAGAGATTTTCTACTGAAAAATTCTACAGATGTTTCTATTTACAGATGACTGTACTTATGGCATCATGACCCAAAACACGTCAGGGTCTTTTCAACAAGATTCAAGCCACTTAGAATAGAGCAGTCTAGTTATTCACATGGGAATCTCAAAACAGATGAAGAAAAAGGAAGGGAATAAGCATTTATTAAGTGCCTACTCTGTGCCAAGCATTATGCTAAGTGCTTTGCAAATATTGTCTCATTTAAGGAACACATGTTGTACCAATAATGACAGAGAGTTAGGAAAATCATGAAAACATTTAATTTAGAACCATAGCTATTTAAGTAATTTGTGCTCTCAAAGAGGAAATTTAACATCACAAAAAAATTAGATTAAGAAAAACAGTTTACTCACATAAGAATATGGTCGATTAAGGGATACATTAAACCTTTATTTTAAAATTTTATAAAGTAAAGACCTAGACTACTCTCCATGTAAAAAATACTTGAGTACTATTTCTCAGTGATGTGGGGCAGAGGACAATGGTGGTGGAGAGCTGGGTGGAATTGTAAGGGTCCTTTATATGGGTGGCCACGGTGCAACAGGAGATTGAGTTTCCCAGAAGTAATTTCTGTGGATATAGGACTGCCCTGTGGGTGGGATCCTGGCCATATTGAGATAGCTTCCTAATGGGTGACGGCTCTCTCGCTAGTTGTCTGTGTGTGTGACCTCACAGGCCCTTTATAAGCCCACTGCAGGCATCAAGTCGCTCTCTTTAACCTGGCTCCCTAGCCTGGGGTAGCTGAGCCAAGCTGATGGATAGCCAAGAGAGGTAAAGAATTTGGTAGTGAACATGTGGTTCTAAGGCAGACACCTACATGTCTGAGGTAGGAGGATCAATAGCAGTTGAAGTTAGTGCTACCCCCTTAAGATAGATATCTGAAGGTGAAACAGGAGTTTTTGCTCCTTTTATAGTCGAAATAATCTCCATCAATCTGTGGGGAAGAGACATTTTACAACAATTAGGGTTAAAAATGAGTACTTCAGTTTTTTAGGCAGGCCTGCCAACACTTTCACCTGTTCCTATCCAATGGAAAACTGATACACCAGTGTGGATAGAACAGTGGCCCTTAGGTAGTGACAAAATTCAGGCCTTATTAGACATAGTACAGGAACAACTTGACCAAGGACACTTACAACTCCTTGGAATTCCCAGTATTTATGGTAAGAAAGAAATCTGGAAAATGGAGGATGTTGACTGATTTAAGAAAGGTAAATGAACAGATGGAAACCATGGGAACTCTTCAACCTGGACTTCCATCTCCTACTCAGTTGCCTAGAGAATGGCCTCTGTGGGTTATAGACATTAAGGATTGTTTCTATTCTATCCCTCTAGATAAGGAGGATATGAAAAGATTTGCCTTTTCAGTGCCCAGCGTTAACTTAGCTGAGCCTTATAAAAGATATGAATGAACAGTTTTGCCACAGGGAATGAAAAACAGCCCTACTATGTGTCAAATGTATATTGCTGCTGCTCTTAGTCCAGTAAGAAAAGCATTTCCAAAAGTAATGTTATTACATTACATGGATGATATATTGGGATGTGCACCTGAGGAACAAATGTTAGAAGCATGTCTACAAAAGACCATAGAAACACTAAGAAATTATAAATTGCACATAGCTTCAGAAAAGATTCAAAGACATGCTCCTTTTCAATATTTAGGATATGAAGTATATCCTAAGGTGCTTACAGTACAAAAACTCTCCTTAAGAACAGAGAAGCTAAACACCTTAAATGACTTCCAGAAATTGATAGGAGATATCCAATGGATGCATCCCATGCTAGGCTTGACTACCTGCCAATTGCAACCATTATATGACATTTTAAGGGGAGACAGTGCTTTAAATTCACCACCCAGCTTACAAAAGAAGCTCAAGAGGCTTTGAGACAAGTTGAACTGGCTTTATCCAATGTGGTTGAAAGAGTCACTCCAAAACCCTTAGAAATATCAGTTTTTGCTACACAAGAGGCCCCCACAGCAGTCCTTCATCAAGGAGACAGTGTGATAGAGTGGGTGAACCTCCCAGCACAACCAGAACAAAGCCTTATTCCTTACCCAGTGCTTGTGGCTAGAATTTTATTAAAGGCCATTAAATGAGCAGTACAATTATCTGGGATAAGACCTGACAAGATATACACCTTTTATACTAATGCACAAGTTAATGTGTGCTGTGAAACCATCCCAGAGTGGCAAATTTTATTAGCCATGGCTCCAAATTTTACACACGGGTATCCTTTAAAGATAAACAGACTGTTACATAATTGGCGATGGATTCTTGAAGAAAAGGTTTCTAAAGTTCCTCTTGAAGGACCAACTATCTTTACAGATGCATCCAAACATAATATTTGTGCTGTACTATAAAGAGAGTAATCAGAACTCCTTTTCGGTCCACTCAGCAGAATGAATTGTATGCAATCATTCTAGCTCTTGCTTATTATCTGGGAGACATAAATATAATATCTGATTCAGCCTATTCAGTAGGTGTGGTACAAAGAATTGCCATAGCCCAAATAAAATTTGTAGCCTCCAATATATACCAGCTCTTTAAGGAACTTCAAGAGCGAGTGAGAAAGCATCCAGGTTAAGATTTATATTTTGCATGTCCACTCCCATAGTGGACTTCCAGGTCCTATTTTTGATGGCAATTCAAAGGCAGATAGCCTTCTAACCATGTTGGCCAATACTCCTTTATTTCAAGAAGCACAAGAATTTCATTCTAAATATCATCAGGCTGCCCGAGCTTTATGTTTACAATTTGGAATAACAAGAGAAGAAGCTAGGAGCATAGTAAAAGCCTGTGCAGCTTGCCTTCCTTTCCATGCTCCTACACTCCATCCAGGGAAGAACCCTCGTGGTTTGAGACCTAATAAAATTTGGCAAATGGATGTGACCCATTATAAATCTTTTGGATGTCTGTCTTTTATCCACATCGTGGTAGACACCTTTTCAGGATTCACATTTGCAATGCCAGCAGCAAAAGAGACAGCCTGAGTGGTTACTGAATTCCTTATACAAGCATTTGCAATTATGGGTGTGCCATAAGCAATAAAACAGACAATGGAGCTGCATATATATCTAAACATTTTGCACACTTTTGTGCACAGTATAAGATTTTACATACCACTGGCATACCCTTTAATCCTCAAGGGCAGGCAATAGTAGAGAGAAGAAACAGAGATATTAAGACACTCCTCCAAAAACAAAAGAAAGGGGAGCCATGGGTAACCCTAGAGAACTTCTAAATTTAAAATTTGAAATATAAAATTTAAAAGACATCTTAGCTTGGAACATATAGATCTGACTCCCCATAATTAAGAAGATGTGAGTTCAAATCCTGATAATCTAGCTGGGTGACATTATACAAAAGCCCCTTAATCTGTCAATGTACCACACAACTTTTTAAGTCTATAAAACAGAAAGTTCAAAACTACCTTTGCATGTATTTTGGAAAAATAAAATACTATTGAAAAAAAAAATTTAAAGGCTGTAAATTAAAATTGAGTTGCTGCTCTGCATTGTCTGAGAGAGTTTCTAGGACAGATCAAAACCAACACTAATTGATTTCAGGAGAATTATTTTTTATTTTTTCATATTCAATATTTCCTTATATCAATGAAAATCTAATTATGATTTCTCTCCTTATTCTATGGGTAACTAATACCCATTCACCTCAAATATCTTTCAAAGTTCAATTTATATAAGGGGCAATCATCCTGTCCCCATGAAAGTGCTTCTCTTCATTCTCTCAGAGAATGTCTTATTCTTTCTAAGCATTTAAAAATTCCATTCTGTTTGTTTCTATACACATTTCATTGTACCTAGAAGACCTTAAGCTCCTTGAGGAAAGGGACTGTATTTTATATTTCAACTATCAACAAGTATTGCTATATTTACCACACTGTGCTAGACACTAGGGACCAAAATATTAAAGTGAGATAGCTAAGTAACTTCTAATTTAAAATCAGGCTGAAACACACAGAGGAGAAGAGAAAGAGGCTTTTGGTCTGGGCAAAGATTATAAATGGATCCTTATGGAAGCTGATTGTTAAGTCCTTTCCAGTAGCAATGGCGACTTTGATTTGATTATTGTTCCAAGGGCAAGAGTAAGAGATGGAAGGCAATATAGTCATATGGTAAATGAGCAGACAACAAAATATCCATTTTAGGAAGGCCCTAGGAATTCTAGTTTATAGAAGGATGAAAACTAAAGCATAATCTGGGGCTGATTATATATCATTGGTTAAAATAGGTCATTATGCACTGACTCCCCAATGTTAAGAGATCATCCTTAGGGTATAATCTCCATACTGTGTTGCATAATTCTTGTATAGGTCTAGAAGGTGGCCATTTCTGGTAGAAAGAAAGAATAGAAGTGAAGTGATAGAGCAGTGAAAATATTCTCTTTTAGGTAAGTCTAAGTGTCTTGATGGTTGACTGGATAGGATGTCCATACTAAATGATTAATAAATATTTCTTACATGAAAAGATCAGAGTATACATATCTATACTGCAAATTAGATAGTTTATTTATGAGACCTTTTTTGAAAAGGTTAAATAAGTAAAAAAAAATCCAGGCATAAGGCAAAATATAAGGCAAAAATAAAACAAAACATGAGGAAAAGTAGTGAACATAAATGATTGTTGTTGATCTGAAATTTCATTAATTTCACAAGAGAGATCCCAATTCCAAAACTTGATGCAAAAATAAACATAATGTCCTTCAATAGGCTCAACATCCCTCCAGATTAGATCCAAGAAGGGATAAGAATTGTATACAAATCACAAGAATTTTTGTAAAAAATATTTTTGTCAATGACAATATAATTGATTTCAAAATGAGTTAAAAAAAACATTTATCATTTAGAAAGAACTTAGATATAAAGCCTAGGATTATGAGGACAATAATGACTCTACATGACACAGATCAAATATGTTTGTATTTGATAAATGATTGGATTCCAAACAATAATATTAGACTGACACATTTAAAGTACTCAACCTATTATTGATCAAAGAAAACTTCTGTTTCACATAAACAATAAACCCAAGGATAATTTTGTTGTTCCCAAGAAGGTACATTGGTGTTTATCTGATTGTAAACTGACCTTTGATTATTCTCTATTTTCCTGCATGAAAAAAGTTCAACATGCATGAGTTACATCTTAAGGATCTCTTCTCACGTGGATTGCAGGCAATTATAAATATTCTTGGAAAAAAACATCAGAGATGCATGGAATAACAAATCTGTGAAGAAAGAATTGACTTCCTACTTTTCTGCACATGTTGTACATAGTAATACAGTATATCATAGCAAGGCTAAAAATTTACTCTGATTATTTCTAAGTTTTAGAGATATCATATTTAATAGAGCAACCATTAAACATTTACCCTTTCCCTTTCTATGCTTATTTCCCTTTGGCCTTCCTCTAAATTGGCAGATTATGTTTTCCCTTTTAGTGGAGAATCATACTACTCTCAAGATCATAGGGTGAACCCTTGTGGGCAACTTTTCTTATTAACAATGCAGTTTATGAAATCCTACTGGGATATTTTTTTTACCATAATGAATATCAGTCACTAATATTCAATTAACCTTAAACCAAAACTTTTGCTGAAAATTTAAATAAAATACATACTGCATACATAAGATTCCACCCATAAGCTTAGATCACATTCTTCCACCAATACACAGTGTTGTTAGATGAAAAAGTCTCTCACACAAACATGCACACACACACATATATATGGGGCCAAGTTAACTCTACTTTACTATCTTATATGCACTGATGTCTGTTTATCTGAAATTATAAAAATATAAGGAAATAAATAGCACACAAAAGTTCTTTGATAAGCATAGCTTTTATGTAATCAAATACTTTCACTATTTTTCTGAGTGAATTGAACACACTGTGCTAAAAATAAATGATACCTTGCTAAGCAATGGAACTCTGTAGTTCTTGTTTTTCAGTCTTGTTCTTCCTGACCCTACCTGGGGTTTTCTTGGGAAAGATAATGGTTTACCACTTCCTTCTCCAGCTCTTTTCTGGAAGAATTGGGGCAAAAAGAGCTCCAGTCTAAGATGATGGATTCAGCTAAAGTAGTTTTATGCTCTTTTTGGAGAAGAGACATGACATTTATAGTAACATTGGCAAGAGGCTCTTCAATTTTTCTTCTCTACAAGATTATTCTTTTCTATCTCTCAGCAACAGCATATGTCAAGAAAGAGATGCATTTCCTGCCTTCTCTTTTCTTCTATTGTTCCTCTTTTCAGTAGTAGATGATAATAGAGAAGAAATTAAATCTTTTCTAGCCTTTCTTCTTCTCAGTAGCAGGTTGTAGTACAAAGGTAACTTCTGTCTCCCTTTAGCCAAAACAAATTTGCATGGCAATAAGAGATGGTGTGGGAAAAAGGTGTTAATGACCTAATGCTCTTCCTTCATGTCTTTCTGGTTCATTAGTAAGGTCTTCTCTACAAAAGACCCCAACTTGTCTTAAAGTTAATAGGTAAATTGTCATCTTTTTTCTTTAATCCATGAGCATAAAATTTTTTATAGTTTGTCATTTTTCCCTGATTACTAACCTTGAAAGAATTCTCCATTTTCAAATACAAATAAACAAACAATAAAAGAGATTTTGTCTTGGAGTTGTTCCCAAGTGCTATGGTTTGTAATATGGGTGATGCTTTTGTGTTTTCCCAGTTACCCAATGGAGTGGAATAACTTTGTGGGCTTGTTCCCGTGCTTTTTAGCCTGATATTTTTAGCTATATTATCAAATTCCTTCAGTGAGGATGAACATGGTATCAAGATCAATTACTATAGTAATGGTAAATTCAACTTGACAAGATTACAAACCAAAACAAAAGTGGAAAGAGTGCTGGTGAATTATTTTGTGTTTGCAGATAATTATGTGCTCATGAAATTCTGAAACTGAGATGCAACAAAATATGGATCGATGATCTGCCCCCTATGCTAATTCTTAATGAGAAAACAGAGATCCTCCATCAGCCAGCACCTCTTCATCCATATGTGGAACCATCAGTTACAGCAAATGGAGAAGTTGTGGATGTTGTGGATAAGTTCATTAACCAAGGCAGTGTACTTTCCAGGTATATCCACAATAACAACGAGGTTGATGCACAGAATGATAGATCTAGTGCAGGTTTTGGGAAGCTCCAAAGGAAAGTGTGGGAGAGGTGAGATATTGGAATAACTGTCAAATTGAAGTTCTACAGAGCCATTATGCTGACCTTATTCCTGCAAAACCTGGCGAGTTTACTTGCACCATGCCAGGAAACTTAATTGCTTCCATTTGAATTGTCTTAGGAAGATTCTGAAGATCATCTGGCAGGATAAGGTACCAGATAGTGAGTCCTTTCTCAGATAAAACTGCCCACCATTTAAACTTCTACCACAGAGAGCACAATTCCATTGGGCTTGCTGGATGCCAAATATATGCTTGCCAAAAGACTTATGGAGAGCTCACGCAGGGCAAGTGTTCACATAGGGGTCCCAAAAAAATGTGATACAAGAATCTAAGGTCTTTCTTAAGAACTTGATTACATAAAATAGGAGACAGTGTCATAGGACTACGCAGTATGGTCTGCTTTCATCAGAGAAAATGCTGTACTCTATAAGCAGAAACAAAAACAACCAAAAAAAAAAAAACAAAAAACCGTGAAATGAACAAAATTAGAGAATCTACCCCAAATGTTCATATGGACTATTTGTGTGCGACCTATGGCAGAATATTTCTAGCTGATAATGGTCTGATCAGCCACAATCAGACATATTTTAACTCTAATACAGTGGCGTCATTTTGGTTCTATTTGAGACCACCACTAATTATCACCACAAGCTTGTCATATGCTAATGAGCAATATTGCTGCCTCTATATTAAGACAGGATCAACTTTCACTTCCCCAAAACTTTGAAAAAAAATGTCAAAGACAAGTGAACTGCCAATAATATTGACAAAATTTTTTTATTTTAAAAATAAAATAGTTGAACCATTATCTTCATAATGTCTCTAAAGGCAGGACCGTTAAAAAGTAGCAGCAGAGATCTAAAAACTACCAAATCAGCAACCTTTCCCTGGTTTTTTAACTAAGGAGTTATATGAACATTGTGAAGTTATTATTTTTTTTAAATTTATGGTAGGGAAAATGCATGTATGATTTCCTTAGTGTGGGGAACTCATGATTTGAAAACTTAACTCTGAGAATGGGCACATCTCATACATAATGTATTGTTTTACAGAGTTGTCTAAAATATTCAGAATTTAAATAAGTATTCAGAAAAGTGCTGTAAAGCACTTAGCACAATGTGTGGCACATAGCACTATATAAATGCTAACTATTACTGTTGCTGCTGTTGTTATCCCCTGGTCTGAGAGCTAATGTAGATTTTAGATACAGGATTTAAAGCAGATCTTTCTGACACTAAATTTAGCTCTCCATCCATTAGGTCACAGTGCTTCTCATACGTATATATGAATTACTTATCTATAAAAAAGAATACACATAGCATCAAGTACATAGGAGTTACAAATATGAAATTATGCAACAATGAGTGAAACATATTTTGTAATGTTCTGATCGTCTCTCAGTTGTAATCCTTCTCTGGGAGGAGGTTTTTTTTCTGTATAATCTTTTCCTCTATGTGCAGGTTTCTTGGGAGGCTTCTGGAGCCTCCAGCCAGCCTCTTCTTCTTCCTGAATCCTGGCTCTGAATCTCCTCCAGCTCTTGTCCTTCCCCAGTCCAGACTGCTCTCCAAGCTCAATGTTGCCTCTTTTTATCCTCCCAGAGAATGGGCGTGGGATAATGCAAGGGCTTCTGGGAAGAAGTACTCCAACCAGTGAGCTTGCTCCTCCTAGAATTCCTAAGGTGTAAACTCCCTTTAAAGGCCCGAACCAAAGGTCTGAGCCAGAGAACTGTCAAGTCAACCTGAATTCTCACCTTGTCACTGTCCAAGACAATCTGAGTTCTCACCTAGTAATCCTAACAGTATTTGATAGTCTTCAAACAATTTTATCCTCCTGATTTTGAGTTTAATGAGATATTCAAAAATGGCAATACCCAAGGCCAACTCTGGACTTTTCTCTCAAACTGGTAGTAAAATTATTTATAAGCTTTATAGAATCCAGAATCCAATCACATTTTTCATTCTATGTACTTTGGCTCTTTTTTATTATATGTTGTACATGGGGTTGCTTTTTCCCCCTCTAAAACACATTAATATATATTTATTCCTCTCCTATGAAAACTTCTAGTCTCCAGGTTTTGTGACTATGAATCAGGGCAATGGCTATTAAAGGCCAGCTCTTTGGCAGGAGGTTTCAGGAGTACAGACCCAGAGGACACAGTAGAATTTGGGAATGACACTTGTGTCCCCTGAAAGCTGATTCACAGGGATTGGCCCAGCGGTATGTATTCACTGGAGGCATCGGAGACCACTCTTGAATCTTTTCCTCAAAGTTATACGGTTTGATGGGCTCAGCTCCCTCTCTGTGTCTGAGTATAATGAGGTGAGGAGTAGATGGGACTCAAGGGAAGTAGGGGAGAAAAGACAAATGAGAAGGAAAAGGGAGAGAAGCTCCCTGGTGTTCTGTATCAGAGAATCAAAATATATGGAATAAATTTCAACATTTTTGACAGGTTTATTGGTTTTGAGGTTTATCTGAACTGAAAAATTTCTAATGGGTTTCTGAGATCTCTTTGCAATATACAGGGTTTGACTCAGCACTGCTTTCCTATAAAGGGCCTTTACTCTTACTTAATAAGGCTTTGTGACATACGGACTAGAAAGTTGCCCTAGCCTCTGATATCAATGTATACGATTACATGCCTTTTACACTATTATATGCCTTGCTTTTATGTTGCATTTTGTTGCTGTCACCAAGCTCCATCTATGCCTAAACAGCATTTTTTTCCATGAGCAACCAACATATTTCAAAGGAGAATATGCACAGTGAACCTCTGAAGGAGGATGAAATCTGAAGAAAATACATGGCATAAACAAAATATGTGACACCATTAGGAGAACTATAAAAATTTTATTGCCCATAGTTTGGCAAGTCTTACATAACTTGTCTGCAGTCAACCCAACTTTGTGGCACCATAAAGCCTTCTGTATTCCTATTGAATTTATTCCCCATCTCAGCCGTCTGCAATCCCACATTCTATTCCATTTTCACTGGAGGCAATCAGATGCTGAAGTTTCTTCATTCTTCTTCTCTGGGCTCCTTTTTCCTAGTGAGTTGTGGAGAGGCAACCCCATGTAGAGGGAGGAGGACTGGATCTGCAGTCCAAAAAAACCAAGGTTCCAGCCATGGTTCTGCTCCTAATAAACCAAGGTGTGACTCGAAGAAAACCTCATCACATTTCTGTGACTCAGACTTCTTCTCTGCAAAATGAAGGAGTTGGGCTAGGTAGCCATGGAGGACCTTTCCGGCTTCTAATCTATGAAGGTTCCACACAACTGTCACACAGTAGGAATGATCATGTTTCTAGATGAGGATATTGTCATGCTGGGACATATGTACAAAGTGAACACCCAGAAATGTAATCATTTTAGAATAGTACAATTATCTCCAAAGAAATAACTTGCTAAACATTGAAAAGTGACATGATTTGCTAGAAAGAAGTCTGGTTTGATTAGATTTAGCCACTTCCAGTCCTGAGATGGACTACTAAGTGATTTGGGATAAGTCACAATCTCTTTGGAACATATCCATAAAATCTGTAAAATTTTACACAATTCATCACATCAACACCTTTCATTTTTCTTTCTCAATAGCATTTTATTTTTCCAAATACATATAAAGATAGTTTTCAACATCCATTTCTGTAAGATTTTCTGTTCCAGATTTTTTCTTCCTTCCTCCTGACTTTCCCCACTCCCCAAGATAGGAAGCAATCCAAAATAGGTTAAACAAGTACAACCCCTCTAAAATATTTCCATATTCATCATGTTCTGCAAGAAAAATCAAAGTAAAAGGGAAAAAAAAAAACAAAGCAAAAACAAGCAAAAAAGAGTTGAACGAACTATGCTTTGATCCACATTCAGTCTCCACAGTTCTCTCTCTGGATATGTATTGCATTGATAAGAAGAGCTAAATCTATCATCTTGATCATTACATAATCTTACTGGTTACAGTGTTCTCCATGTTCTCCTGGTTCTTTTCAATTCACTCAGCATCTGTTCATGCAAGTCTTTCCAGGTTTTTCTCAAATCAGCTTGCTCATAATTTTTTATAGAAGAATGTCATTACTTTCATATACCATAACTTATTCAACCATTCTCCAATTAAGGGGCATCCACCAAGTTTCCAGTTCCTTGCCACTACAAAAAGGGGTGCTTCATGCTTTTCTGCACATGTGGGTCTTTTCCCCTCTTTTTTAATGTCTTTGGAATAAAGACCCATTAGTGACAATGCTGGGTCAAAGGATAGTGACAGTTTTATAGCTCTTTGGCCATATACCAACATATTTTCATTATCAGGTTTAACGATAAATACAAAAGTAATACAGCAATTTCTACTTGAAAGAAACTTACGTCATAATTGGGCAGACAAGTACTTCCACAGAAATCTATAGAATACAAATTGATACAAATTAATTAAGTGTAAGGTTATTTGAGAAAAAGAGTACCAGTAGGTAAAGAGCTCAAAAAAAAGTTTCATGCAGAAGATAGTGTTTCAGCTGCATCTTAAAAGAATGGAGTTTATAATTTATTTTAGAGGTAATAGGTATTATTGATGTTGACTGGGCATGTCATAGCAGGGTTACTGTGAGGAAAGCACTATGAAACTTTGTTCCATGAAAATTTAAGTTATTATAACAGAAGAGTCAACAATTAAAGACCTTATGAACTATTTAGCAATTAGTCAAAAGAGAAAAATTACAGTTAATAAAATGGAATAACATTTATAGGAACTATAGAAGTGAAATACTTGTTTTTATTGAAGAAAAGATTTTAGGTGGAACAAGGTAGATGAGCTTGGATGTGAAAAATAAATTTTCAGACTGGAGTTCTGGAGGGGAACCAAGATGGCAGAGTGAAGCCAGGAAGTTGCTTGAACTTTCAGATACCCTCAAAAACCACATGAAAACAAGCCTCTGAATAGAATATGCTGGAACAAAACTACTCTCCATCTCAAGATAGTTTAGAAAGACTTCAGGAAAGGTCTAGTTTCACTGAGAAGAAAGGGTTATTCTGTCCAGGTCAGACAGTATCTGGGAAAGAAATGAGAGGGTCTTAATAACTGTGGATCAGCAACTGAGGCCCTTGGTCCTGGTTCAGTAGTGATCAGACCAGTGGGGCAGCTTCCATTTTCAGCTCAGAAGGCAAATTGCCAGCCCAGGAAACCATGATATTTCCTGGAGAGAGCAGACACCCCTTCTGTGAGCAAGTCCCTCAAACAAAAAGGGCCCCTATGTTCAAAACTAAGGCTCAGAGTTGCACAAGAAGCTTGGAACATATGCTGTGTACCAGGAAGAGAACTTGACCATAAAAGGCACAAAAGAGGAAAAAAAAAAAAAGAGAGAAGGAAAGAAAATGAGCAAGAAAGAAAAAAGAATCTTAACCACTAAATCTATTATGGTGACTGGGAAGACCAAAACACCAACTCAAATGAGAACAAAATTCCCACAGAGGAAATCTTCAAGGGAAACATGAATTGCTACCAAGCTCAAAAAGCCTTCTTGGAAATGTTCATAAAAGATTTTAAAAAGGCAAATAAGAGAGGTAGAAGTAAAAAATGAGAAAAAAATCAAGGGTTTTAAGCAAGAGTGAGTCAACAACTGGGGAAAAGGGGAAAAAATCTATTGAAGAAATCAATTCCTTAAAAAATACAATAGGACAAATGCAAATAATAATAATAATAATAATAATAATAATTACCATAAAGGATCAAAGGGCCTGGGATACCATATTCAGGAAGGCAAAGGACCTGGGATTACAACCAAGAATTAACTACCCAAGGAGACAGAGCATCAACTTTAAAGGGCTCTTCAATGAAGTAAGAGACTGAATCATTTTTATTGGGAAAAAAAAAAAAAACAGAACTAAATTATTTTTTAAATGCAGGACTCAAGAGAAGCAAAAAAAGGTAAACATGGGAAAATATATGTGTATATATGAATTTCCTAAGAAAACCTCCAAGGCCAGATGGATTTACAAGTGAATTCCAACAAGCATTTAAAGAACAATTGATTTCAATACTATGTAACCTATTTGGAAAAATAGGTAAACAAGGAGGCCTGTTGAATTTTTTCTATGACGCAAATATGATATTGATACATAAACCAGGAAGACCAAAACAGAGAAAGAAAATTACAAACCTATCTCCCTAATGAATATTAAGTGAAAAATATTAAATAAAATATTAGCCAAGAAGCCAAGAAATCAAGAAAATCATCAAGAAAATATATTATTTTCAAGTGGAATTGCATGCCATCTGGTTCAATATCAGGTTCAATATCAAAACCAGGATACTATTTCCCTAATTGACCATATCAATAACCAAAGTAAC